>NW_027210607.1:142500-175000 GCF_029030835.1 Brachyistius frenatus | reverse complement strand
TTGCCCTGAGAATCAAGTTTTATATGAATTTATTTTAAAGACAATAAATAATGTGTCAGTGATGAAAGGAAATATAACAGCTATAAAGTTTGGTTCATAATAAATGCCATCATTAGGAAATAATGTACAGAATGACAGATTAAGACTGTTGCAGGACACGGAGCATCTAAAGGAGAATTTGAGTCTAAAACTCAACCAGATGCCCACATAAATATTGAAACAGATTTTGGTTACTGTGATCATTCATTATGTTCATACTGACCAGTAAAAGTTCCTTTCCAAATACACTTTTAATGTAAGTGATGGCAGACGAGAACAAATCTCTGTGAAAAAAAAGCTGCAGTGAACGAACACAAAGAGGAAATCTGACACATCAGACTGAAGTCAGGGAGAGTCGACTTGGTTCGACTGAATTCATTCAGAATGAAGTGCAACTAATAATGTCATGAATTGCTGCACTGTTGCAATTGTTGTTTGAGCAGAGCCATTGTTAATGTTATTCGTACCGCCTGTGCTCCTCTGAATCGAACTCATCTGGGAGAGAAAAGAAATAAAAGTGCTCTAATGCTACAACGGTTTTGACTTTAAAAAGAGGGATAACAGAAAAGACTGGAGGACTACTGAGGTTGGATGTTTCCAGAAGTGTTTTTCACGACCACATATTAGCTGAGTGTAACTGTACACGTACTTTCTAGAGCGAGATCTTCACCATGGAGCACTCGCATTGTGCACCAGTTAATGTTCATTAGCTGGAGCATGCTGATGTCATTATGCCGTCATTATTAGACCTTAACAGTTACAGTATAAATGACGTCTGTTGGCCAATGAGACACTTCTCAGTGTCTATCTATTTAAAAAATAAATGACCAAAATATTATTTCATGCATTTCTTTTGTTTCCTCTGCTGTACCCAACCCAAACCAAAGGACATACCAAACTATGAATTATGTCTACTGTTACATCTCTGTATCATATTCCATTACACCGATTAATCAGAATCACAGACTGACAAGTACTGTCTTTTTAAAAATATGAATGCATTAATGCTGAAGTAAGATGACGTGAAGACACTGAAGACGATCAGCAGCCTTCACGTCCTGCTGGTGTACATGTTTCTTTAAACTGTAGCTACTAAACATCTTCCACCGGCCTTTCACCGCTTCCACCGTCTGTGATTGCCAGACACTCCAGAAACATTAGCTCCGTTTGCTCTGAAAGAACGGCGACGCGGTCCAGGAGACTTCCTGCCAAAGAAAAACAGGTGGTACACAACTTAGGAAGCGCTGACACGTCATCATGCCGGAGGAAGAGACATTCAAGAGGAGTACGTCACGTGTGCGTCCACTCGCTGTCTTTCTCAGCCACACTAACACACACACGCGCACGCACACGCACACGCGCACACACACACACACACACACACACACACACACACGCACACAGCGTTCACATACTGTGTGATGTGTTGCAGGGCTCCTAGCAGCACATTGTGGAACAGAAAGCCTCTTCAACAAGGCTCCATTCTTCTCGCTCAGTGTTGGTGTTGATGGGTGCAGCCGGAGCTCTGAATTACTGCTCTGACAGCCTTTTCCTCACTGTCGCTATTCATAGACCTCTACAGCCAAACACACACACACACACACACACACGCGCACACACACGCGTGTGTGTGTGTTTTTCTCCCTGCGGTTTTCCATCAGTGCTTGAAATACTCATATACTCCCCTCTGATAGACCATCTGTGGCTTTAAAACCACACTAACTCCTGTGTGTGTGTGTGTGTGTGTGTGTGTGTGTGTGTGTGTGTGTGTGTGTGTGTGTGTGTGTGTGTGTGTGTGTGTGTGTGTGTGTGTGTGTGTGTGTGTGTGTGTGTGTGTGTGTGTGTGTGTGTGTGTGTACTGAAGGATTGGCTCTAATTTACTGAAAACAAAAGCAAAGCTTGCCTTGGAAAATCTGAATTGGACAAAGGTTGTGCCAGAAAGGAACAGCACCAAAAAAAAAGGAACAAAAACAAAACAAACACAGACAGGAAGAAGGACACAAAAGGCGAAAAGAGATCAGTGGTCACGATTCCATTACCTCAGTGCCTCCTCAACCTTTTGGCTCTGCTCTCAACAAACTGCAATTCATCTCCGTTTCCTTTCGAACCCGTCATCCCTTCTTCAGCAATCAGCTGCATTTCCTTGTTGTTTACTTCCGCCTCCCTCCATCTCCTCCTCCGTTCTCAGTCATCTGCTGTTCGTTTTCCTGTCTCTCTTTGCACAGGCTTATAACAGCTTACAAATCAATGTTCCAGGGCCTGATGTTTGAATGTGTACGCTTGGCATATAGGTGCCACAGAATATACGAGGAAAGTAAAACTAGCTTTACATTTTTCTGGACCAACGAACCTCCTGCAGGAACGTATTAACAGGTTTCAGTGAATTTTTGGCCAAAGTGGGGGAAACTTTTGACTGACTTTAGAATTATTTCCATATTCAAATGAATTTTGACATCAAACGTGATTCCAAAAGCTCCTAAAACTACAAAATAAAATGAACTCCCCCTCATACTATCTGTCAGGCTTTCCAGCATCGTTTGGCATCATTTTTTGGCATTCAGCTTCAAATCAAACAATTCTTTATTTCTGCCATTATATAGTTGAAGCTGTATTTTCTCATGTTTTAGGTCTCTAAACACATCTACACCTGCTAGGTTTGTTTTTGTGAGCTGACATTTTTATGAATACTTGCCCACAAATGGAACAGAACAGGTCCTTTTATTAATCTGGGGGGAGGGGGGGGGGGGTAATTACAATCATGATCAAATGTTGACATTCATCCAGATAAAACTGGAATTTCACAGCGTCATTTGTATTCCTTTAAACATGCCTACATACCAAGAGATCTGGCACACAGAAGACAGATAAACCTTTGTACTAAAATCATACAGTTGGTCACCTTTATGAGGAAGCCGTTGTTTCTCTTTCCATTTCACCAGATTAACCACATCAGCTGAAGACTGAGGGCCTTTTATTGGGCGTTTTTACTTGAATGTGCAAAATACTGGGAGGGGAAGTGCAAATACATACATAAATTATATTTACTAAACCTGAAAGTAGAAAAAGGAGAAGTGATTGCGTGTGTTTTAGTACGATTGATGGTATTAATCAGATGAACATCAGGAGAAATGGCTGCTCTTATTGTGGTGAGAAAGAGACGCAGAGAAACCAAAGAATACGTAGAGAACGTGGTTTTATACCCGTGTAAGATGCCAGAGGGAAAATTATTTAGACATCTCATCTTTCCAGCGATGACATTTCTGAGTTATTGAATGAACTGAATGATGATTGACAGTCAATAACAAGGAGGAGCCACAAAATACCAGCAATTAAAAAAACCTTTACAGCTCAGCATTGTCCTGCCTCTGGGTCATTCCAGCATATCGCTGCTTGGATATCCCACCAGTCCCTTTAGTCAGGTGTGCTGTCCCAGGTGCTGAATGTGTCGCTGTCCAAGGTCCTGAATGTGTCCCGCAGAATTCACAGGTTGCTTAATAAGGCTCCCGAGCACTCTCGAGGCACTGAATGAAACTAATTCACCTGCTCATCACAGAAAGATCTGGACCTGCTGATCGGTGTTTGTCAGAGGATCTCATCCACCGTTCCTCCTCTTTTATTTGCAGACATTTTATTATAAGCCATTTTTTAAATTTTTCTCCTAATATCTTACCATCTCTTAATTTCATCTATTGATCTTTTTGTTATTCCGTCGACATAGACCTCCTCGCTGAAAATCTCCTATTTAGTGTTTTATTGTTATATTAAAAGGCCATTTATTAATTTCAATGGGATCAGATTTCCTTTTGCTTTTGCAGTCATTCTGTTAGATCGGCTGGAATCACTTTAACACACACAAACACCTCATTTAAATAACGATTTGCACCTGATATCAAAGACGCAAATGCTTTTAGTAAATCACCTGCAAAACCACTCCTTATTTCTCATAGTCTGGGAGTCCTTCATGTGTTTTTTGGCAAACTCTATGCGGGCTTTCATATGTCTTGCACTGAGGAGAGGCTTCCGTCGGGCCACTCTGCCATAAAGCCCCGACTGGTGGAGGGCTGCAGTGATAGTTGACTTTGTGGAACTTTCTCCCATCTCCCTACTGCATCTCTGGAGCTCAGCCACAGTGATCTTTGGGTTCTTCTTTACCTCTCTCACCAAGGCTCTTCTCCCACGATTGCTCAGTTTGGCTGGACGGCCAGGTCTAGGAAGAGTTCTGGTCGTCCCAAACTTCTTCCATTTAAGGATTATGGAGGCCACTGTGCTCTTAGGAACCTTGAGTGCTGCAGAACTTATTTTGTAACCTTGGCCAGATCTGTGCCTTGCCACAATTCTGTCTCTGAGCTCCTTGGACAGTTCCTTCGACCTCATGATTCTCATTTGCTCTGACATGCACTGTGAGCTGTAAGGTCTTATATAGACAGGTGTGTGCCTTTCCTAATCAAGTCCAATCAGTTTAATTAAACACAGCTGGACTCCAATGAAGGAGTAGAACCATCTCAAGGAGGATCAGAAGAAATGGACAGCATGTGAGTTAAATATGAGTGTCACAGCAAAGGGTCTGAATACTTATGACCATGTGATATTTCAGTTTTTCTTTTTTAATAAATTTGCACAAATTTCTACATTTCTGTTTTTTTCTGTCAAGATGGGGTGCTGAGTGTACATTAATGAGAAATAAAATGAACTTTTTGATTTTAGCAAATGGCTGCAATGAAACAAAGAGTGAAAAATTTAAAGGGGTCTGAATACTTTCTGTACCCACTGTAGTATAAAGATATGCTTTAAAGGGTTAAGAGGTTTCGACGAAAGAAAGTTAAAGGAAAATGTTCTTGCATGAAGCCAATTGTCCTGCTGAAAACAGCCCGATTCATCGAACTCTGAACCTGACAAACTTGATGCCGATCACTTGTTTCAGCTGGATTTGGATGAATTTGGAAGTGATGTTGGTGCTAAGTGGTTCATCACTTGTATGTGTGTTACAGTCAAGGAGACGGTGCAAACATGTGACCTTCATAAGGAGTCTGAGGATTTTCTAACAGCTTCCGTATACGTTGCTTTATCAAAATTTAACCTAAAAAGCCACGATGCTCATGATATTGTGAATAGAATTACATTTTTACATAAAGTTTGGTTTAGAAATGCTACTGTAGTTAATTTCAGCATTCAATTTAAACTCTAAATTCATTCATGTCAAAGGTGCAATATGTATGTTTTTGTTTATTTACCAAATTCATCCACAGCTCAGATGGCTTCGTATGATGCAGATGTGGTCTGTCTCAATCAAAGATGCTGGTTGTTAAGCTGATTATGTACTGATTTGCTGCCTATAGGTCCATCTTAAGATGAAAATGAAAACCTCCCGGGTGTTTGATGCATTGCCCACATAGAAACTTAGAATTTAGTTGCCGTTTACTGCTAAAAAAAACTGTTTTAGCACTCAGGAGAACAATCTGGTCTCTAATTGCATGATTAACACTCCTCTAACATCAGTATGAACCTCGGAAAAAATGTTTGCTACACAACTCCTTTCTCCTAATAGTCTTATTAACAGGGACAGTTACGGCTAGAGAATCGTACGGGTTTAATCGACATCTTGTCCTATTTGTTAAAAGACTAAAAACTGCAGAAAGAATAAACTATGTGTATCATTAAACAAAAATTATAGACATGATAATAATAATAATGATGAGAATCACTATTTGTAATTAAAGACTGAATGTCAAATTTACTAAGAAAATGAGGGTTGCAAATGTGCACGGCGTTTTTGTTTTGACTGATTTTGCCTCCACAACCTGTGAACTCAGTGGCTGGTTTACGAAGACAGGAGCTCATTTGGCAGTCAGGTCCTGGGCTGATCCGACTGCAGCTCTGACACTCACTCTGCCAAGGAAGCCGAGCTCACCGGCCACAGCTCAGCGCTGGGCTTTCAATGAGATCACTGTACTCTGAAAATCAGCGACAACGTGGCAAAGTTGTTCACCTGAGTCAGACTGCACGCTACCTTTACTCAAAATATTACTCCAAAAAATTATAAGATAATAACTGTTACCTAATATAAAAGGTAATAGGAGCATCCATGGGGAAGGAAAAGGATAGAGAGTGAGACCTTGTCCTTCCTTGTGCCATCCTTCCTTCGCTCCCCAAAACACTCCTTTAAGTTTCCCGAACAGTGGGGTGACTGAGAGATGAGGGCAGGACGTACAGGGAGAGAGAGTGTGTGAAAGAGAGCGAGGGAGAAAAAAGGGGGAAAGCTGGGTATAACATAAATCTTCCCCCTCCTTACAAGGCTCTAATCGCATTTTTATAATTGACATATGCGCAGATAGGCGAGCGTTCCCCGATGCCGGTTAATAGCTGCCCGAATCAGCAGGCTGCCGGCTTCCTCTTTCTTCACGCACCCAGCTAATCACAGCTGTAAAGCAATATCCGCCTGCTGAATCCCAAATTCAGCCCTCTGTATATCTGTGTGTGTGTGTGTGTGTGTGTGTGTGTGTGTGTGTGTGTGTGTGTGTGTGTGTGTGTGTGTGTGTGTGTGTGTGTGTGTGTGTGTGTAAGAGTCTGGGATGTGTATTGACTGTCAAAACTTTGTCCTTGTGTGTGCTGCTTGTGTATATGGGAGAGGAAAGTTACTTGAGAAATGAAAGGCTGATGCAAGCTTGGCGGCGCTACATGTAGCTTCATGGTGTTTCTTCTTGGGAGCATGAACTTGCACGATTCAGTGATCATGACCACAGACTGGATATAAAAGTGTTTGTAGCATCCGGGTCTGGAAAATGGTTCCAATGCAGAAGTGTCTTAAACTGCAATACCAGCGAGTGCCACTAGAGGTCGGCTCCAAAAAGCCTCCGGCTCCATAGACTCCCATTCAACTTCTCTCATCAAATCCAAAGTGAATAAAATGTGTCCATCAGTTATCTCGGTGTTGTTAGCTAAAGTCACTCCTTCTTATTAGTTTTCTGGAGGTCCATCTGAAAATAATCCCTCATTCATGAGAAAATAAACTTCAAAAAGTCACGTTTGGGGGGGGGGGGGGCGTGTCTGTTTGATTGACAGGTTTGTGGTGCAGTCAGGTTACAGCTATCGGTGGGCGGGACGTAGTATCGTCGGGCTCCCAATCTAATCAGTCAGATCCACCGCTGACTCCTCCCCCAGCTCGTCCAAACATGGTCACTTCCTGCTCCGAACCGGAGTTAGCAAGATGGCGACGGCCAAAATCCAAGCTGGAGGCTTCATAACGGCCCGTCACAAACCAATGGGTGACGTCACTGTGGGTTGATGCTTGGTCAGGACATACACTCATACACCTGGAGGTCTGGCTTCACAGGAAAAGGTAACGAGGTCACCTGGTTCCGACGGGTTTCCTCCTCTATCGGGGGCAGAAACACGCGCAGGCCATTAATTTGACAGATTTGTTGGTTGTAGACAAAGAAACAAAGGGAGTCAATAACAAGCTGACCTTCACACCGAGGCAGAGGCAATTATTATCCGCCCGCTGTGAGGTAACTGTCTTCTCTTTAGATGTTGCAGAAAATGTCAGTAAAGTACATAAAATCAGACGAGGCTCAGACAAACCGAATGTTTTCTTCAAAAACTACATGTTGACGGAGTTTGGAGGCAGCACGTAAAGAACTGCATTGGATTTGGTGGCAAGTTAATGCACGGGAAGTAAAGAAAGAAAAAGTCCAGATGGAGCGCTGCAGTAAAGAGACTGAAGAGATGACTGGGGTGGAAACAACATGCACTGTTTGAAATTCAAATGATAGAGTGGAGAAGACAGACAGCGGTGCCACAGGCGGAGGGCCACGAGAGAGCAGCCTGTCTGCCATCAAACAGCCGCTGTGGTGCCATCAAATGCAGGCTAACAAGAGTCGTGTAACAGTCCTTTAACACGCATCGCAACTCTACCGCAGTGGTAATCATGATAATCATGATAATCATGATAACTGGTCTGTTTTTTACGTACAACACTTTCTCCCCGAGTCACACGTGTATGTTAGAATCATATAATCTGCTGAACGGGGCCAGAAAGAAGATTTATTCAAGCACAAAAATGAGTTTTTTTCATATAGCTATAGCTATTTGTGGATAAGAAATAAGAAGCTTACTAAATACAAAACATTGTTGAAGATCTTTTGGCTTGCAATGCTGGAAGAAAGTAAAAGCAACAGCAGAACAAAAATAAAATACGTTTCTGTACTACTACCACTTATTATACAAAAGTTCCCATGACTTATTGTTGATGCCTCAGTGTGACAGGTGCCCTCTAATTTAAACAATCCTGTTTTTGCTCTCTTCAATTTGATCATTTCAGGATATTTTTCTAACTCGGGACCACATTCAAGTCCACATAAATATTGTTGAGTAACCAGATGCAACAAAAACAAAAGCTAAATTCAAGACAAAAATGGTGTGCACATCTGAGCCTTCCTGTATTACCGTGCAAAGCTTAACAAGCAGCTGGAAGAAGTCCAGCGAGCATCTTTAGCATGTTTTTTGCCCTCAGGTCTGCCTTTCAGGCTACACGCTGTACTGGCTTGTTAGCAAAGGTTTCGGACCTCATGCAGTCTGAAATCAAAACATGCAGACACTACGCAGGGCTGAAAAATAGGACTGCCAAATTATTTCTTTAGGAATATTTTTGTTTACAATTTATACTATTTGGAAAGATGCTAAAATTGAACATCAGTCAAAGGAAAGACAGTAAAACACAAGAGCCCTTTTGTTGAGGTAAAATGTGTCAGATCTGCGCACACTGTATTGTAACGTTGATCAGCAAGGTAACAAAAGATACTGTATGAGGAGATGGAAGGATGTGAAGGCATGGAGTATAAAAGAGAGGATGTAGAGGACCTCCGAAGGATGAAGAGGAGAAGAACAGCAGCAGTGCTGTTTGTGAGGACTCAAGGAAAATACAGAATGTTCTTGTGAGAGACTGAAGGGGGAGTGCCTGCTGGGAGACAAGAAAATGGAAGCACAGCGGTGAGGAAAGACAAACGGAGGGAATAATGGGGCATAAAATCCGTGAGAACAAGAAAAAGGTGGAAGGTATCGACAACCAGAAGGCAGACCATGACAGGGAGGGGAGAGAAAAAAAAGTTTTGCTTCCACACATTTGAAAGCCTTCGGTTACAGGTAAACTCTGACCTGCAGCTGCAAAGGGCCACACAATTAAATCATGTAGCTTTCACTGCTTGGGGATTGGCTTTTGAAATATTTTTGCTACTGCTGCTTCAAAGTATTCAATATTGTTAGTCGCATTTATCTAAAGTCTCTCCGGCATTGATTCAAGCTCTAAAAACTCTATTTATCAAAATTACAGTTTTAGAATTTCTTTTATCAGGAAAAAAAAATCCTCTTAATAGCTTGAAGTGGCTTAGATTCACATTCGGTAGGTGCACATCTATGAATATACAAATAGTCTCTGCCTCTATCTTCACCTTCCCTGCCACAGCTCACCTGCAGCTTGGCGATATGGAGAGCTCCGTCCCATAAGTTGACGGGATTTGGTTCCTCAGGTGCTTCATGTGAAATATTCATCCGAGGTGTCGACTGCTTATTTCATTCATTATGTCTTCCATCATATAAAAAACGCCACAGGACACCTTAACAAAGTTAAAACCTTGATTCTCACCGACTCTTTCTCACAGCCTCCAGCCTCAGTACTCGCTGAGATGTTTATCTAGAAACCCTGTTCACATGGTGGTGTGATCAGCCACTCTGAAAGGCAGACCAATCAGCAGCCAGCAGGGATGTCTAAGTGTGATGACATAAAGTAGCCCCACCAACGGTGGCAGTGGTAGAGCGTTACATACGATGTATGGTGATCGATGCCACAAAAGTTTGAAAACCAGCCCCGGTTCTACACCGAACAAAGCAAATGCAGAGCTTACTAAACTCTGACAATTTGTGCTGCCACTCTCCAAGAATTATTTTTGGGACGTTGTTTCTTGCACGAATGGACAAATGTTGGCCATTTTGTTTCTATTTGTGTGTTTAATTGGGAAAACTAAAGAAAACTAAGATTTGGTAAGGAAATAGTAAAAAAAAAAAAAAAAACTAAACGATGGCATTGATGCTGGCTGATAACCAAAGGCATGACACACCAGTGCGTTATCTCAGCTGCGTCTTGCTTGCTTTTTCATGGGTGTGTGTGCATGTGCGTGTGTGTGTGCGCGCGTGCGTGCGCGTGTGCGTCTGCGTGTGTGTGTGTGTGTGTGTGTGTGTGTGCATGATTGTTGTGTATTTTAGTACGACTGAAGGTATTTAATCAGGTGCGTAAATCTGGAGAGACGGCTGCTCTTATTGTGGTGAGAAGGAGATGCAGAGAAACCAAATAATATGGAGCGAACGTGGTTTTATACACGTTAAACATTTTTGAGATGTCAGAAGGGAAAATTATTCAGACATCTCGTCTTTCCAGCGATGACATTTCTGAGTTATTGAATGAACTGAATGATGATTGACAGTCAATAACAAGGAGGAGCCACGAAATACTAGCAATTAAAAAACTTCTTACGGCTCAGCATTGTCCTGCCTCTGGGTCATTCTAGCATATCGCTGCTTGGATATCCCACCAGTCCCGTTAGTCAGGTGTGCTGTCACAGGTCCTGAATGTGTCCCGCAGAATTCACAGGTAGCTTCATAAGGCTCCGGAGCACTCGTGAGGAACTCAATGAAACTAATTCACCTGCTCATCACGGAAAGATCTGGACCTGCTGATCGGTGTTTGTTAGAGGATCTCATCCACCGTTCCTCCTCTTTTATTTGCCGACGTTTCATTATGAAGTATTTTTTTCGCCTTTTTGTTCTTGTCATATTTATATTTCTTAATTTCAGTGGGATCAGATTTCCTTTTCCTTTTGTGGTCGCTCTGTTTTCCATTGCTGTAATCACTTTAAAACACGCAAACCCCTCATTTAAATACAGCGATTTGCACCTGATTTCAATGACGCAATTACTCAGTAAATCACCAGCAAAACGGGTGCAAAAACAATGTGCAAACTTTTGGAAGGAACACGCAATTTAGTAGCCGTTATTTGAGTTCTTAGTAAATCAGGCCATAAAGACTCCGATGAAAGGTTGTTGTATCGCAGAATAGAAGTAGATAAGTCAACATAACGCTACTTGGTCGCACTTGGAGGAACACAGATATTAGCTTTTGGCCTTATTCCTCTTTACATGTGAAAAAGCTTTAAGGGGGAGGATGTACCGGTGAGTGTACCTACCTATGAGACAAAACCCAACACAGAGCACCAAAATGTGAATATACTGTATGTAACATCTGGTGTCCAACAGTACATGTGACATTTTCAGTACTGAACAGGAGTTTTCCTGTATGCCATAAAGTAATGTTGATGCTAACTCTTGGCCTTGGAGTAAATACTTAATGAACCCCCCCAGCAACATGCTGCCCACAGCCACACAGCTTCATCACGTTGAGGCATCCACAGCCTGACAGCACATCTGAGTTTTGCTGAGCTGTGATTGGACAATCAAGTTTCAATTTGATTCCAAACCATTCTCACAGTTGAGGGAAGACACGTACAGAATACCACAATAAAGGAAACTACTAGCTGCGCAGCATCAATCAATTTTATATAACTTGCCAAGAGAGCTTTTATATGCATTGGTTGTAGCTGGTTTGGTAAATGGTTGCCATTTACCAAACCAGCTACAACCAATGACTGCACAAGCTGTAACTCCATCACACTCACGGTGCGACCAGGCAGCATCAACATCATGTCAGATAGACGGCAGCCTTTACATCATCTGACAACTCCAGGTGGTTGCATGAGTGCAGCGTGAGGTTTAAAGATAACGTGCTCTGACAAAACAGAACTCAGTTTTACAAACATAAAGCAGAAAGATGGATCTACTGTAAGCTTCCAGGAACTCTAATTTTAGAAACGGTACTGAACACCACACGGGATGTACGGTGCAAAAATCGACAGTAAATTAAACGAGTTTAATGTGGAACTATCTGATCTCCATTATTTGTTTTTCCTGCCTGACCAAAGGTTGACCGCATGTAGTGTTACATCCCATCGCCAGGTCTTCACTGAGCAGAGAGAGGACCGAGGAGCAGAATATAGAAGTAATGGATGCATGGAAATAAGCCGAGGTGTGAGGCAGACGCAGCGCTGCAGTAGATGGAGTCACAGAGGAGGCGAGCATGGAGGGGAGATTAGAGGGCAAGTGGGAGGCTGGTAGTGGCATGCGGGGGGAAAGGGGGCTTGCAGTTACAGAAGCCCATAATTGTTCTTCATGCCCGGGTCTCCCATGAGCCACCGCCTGGTCCTGTCCCAGGAGGCATGGAGATATCGGTGTGAGAGAGAGTAGTGGTGAGATATACAGTATGAAACCGAGGAGGAGGTCAGAGAGGGAACCAATGAATTTCTAACTTATAGCACGGTTCACTGTGAACATGTTTTTGTGTGTGTGTGTGTGTGTGTGTGTGTGTGTGTGTGTGTGTGTGTGTATCCCGCTCTTACAGTATGTCATTTTTCTGTTTTGATTCTGCACCTTAAAAATGTGCCACTGTGTGCATGCATGTTTTAAATGAGTGTATGTGTACGTAGTCGTAACCGTATAGATAGATGCGTTTCTGCATGAATATGCGAGTCCTCGTTTCCAGCAGAGGTCAAAGGTCGTGCTTGAAGAACTACAACAGCATTTTAACTAAACACTGCCCTTTGAAAATGTTTAATTCAACCAGCCTTACTCGTGCCCTCGAGACTTAAGCTGCTTAAGGATTGAGAGAGGAAGGGCGGAAAAAATGAGGATAACTCTCTGGAAAAATAAAGTCAAGCATCAAACATCTACCTCTTCTCCAGTTTTCCTCGCTGGTCCCTTTCTGATAATCATCCTTTTCTGTTTTTTGATTGACCCAGAAAATGAAAGTCATTCAACTCACTGGGCTCCATCTTCTCCATTCAGCCATCACTTCATCTTCTCTCGCCTTGTCCTTCATCACCTTCCCTGGCTTCAAACCTCTCTCACAACAAAGCCACACTAGTCTCACTGAGGTTAAATCATTTAAGGAAAATAGCTCCCAAATGTGTCACATCAAGTTTTCTGACCAGTATTGCCATAATGCCAACATTACCATTGAAATTGAAATTATTTTCTATAAACCTCTGCTAAGTATTTGTGGGCCACATTCCATGAAGAACGTTGAGAATAACTATATTAGTTCACTTGACATTGCTGGTTATGCATTCTGTTCAGCTGATGATAGTTGAACGAAGGTGATAACAACCTTCTAATTATTGGTGTCAGTGACAATGCAGTTAGCTATAGTATCCTAGCAGGCATTGTTTATATTTCATAGGAACTCCGCTGCCAAAGCCTCATTCCATAAACAACTGGACGCCGACCTCAGCGATGACGCAGGCTCATGTAAATGAGATTCCTGCTTGACTTATAGATTATTCACCGATACAGTAAAAGCCAACCTTGTTTGCAGTTGTAGTGTCTGGTGAACACTTTTACAGAGCTCTCTTTGGCTTAAAGGAAAATAATTTTTGGGCTGCTGCCGATTTTGTTGTTGTTGCAATACTGCACGTGACCACTGGGAAACGATAGCACCGAGTAGCAGCGCTTTATACATCAACTCACACTTTAACAGCTGGTATGTCATGCACATGCTAAACATTTGGCCACTTCAGATTTTATGAAGGTAATTCAACAATAATTATTTTGCATACTTAAATAACAAACCTTGCTAACATTAGCTTCACATAGCTATAGCTGCTTCACAGCCCTGAATACCAGATGTCCTGATTCAGAGTTACAGTATGAAAATAATTGCTTAACAATATGCTCATAAGTTTGGGATATTCCGGATACTGTTTCTGCGAGCTGTTGGTTATTTACAATCACTTACCGGCAAACTAGCTTCAAGCTAGCTTAGTCCTGTAGTTTGAATGTAAGATGCTACTTTATTTCCAAAATGAAAACACTATTATGAAACAATCGATTACTGCATTGAGCAGAATGTAAAGTGTAAAAATACATTTCTGCATTTTGTCAGACGTTTTCAGCTAATTGAGCGTTTTTAGCGACAAATTTCAGCTTCAGCATTCACGTGGCATTTTCTGCAGTAAATGCATTTTATAGTTAATATTTGGGTTTTACATTTCAATCTGAGTCCGTTGCACGGTTTGGAAGGGTAACCAGAGTAATTCAGTGATGTACATTCTACAAATAAAAGTACTCATTCTCTCCTCAGTGCAGCAGTTCTCTCTTGTTGCTCTCAGTCTCACACACTCTCCTTTGAAGGACAGTGGTCAAATTAATTCAATAAAAGAGCGTCTGTGACAGTGTGCTTTGATATGATCCTCAGAGAGTGTGTGTCACCACGTACGGGGAAGATGGTGTGTTTTCATCAGGGGAGTCTCTGCAGTCCCCGTGTTGCAGCCTGCCAGCGGTGATAAGCAGCTGATGAAAGCCAGAGTGTGTGTGTGTGTGTGTGTGTGTGTGTGTGTGTGTGTGTGTGTGTGTGTGTGTGTGTGTGTGTGTGTGTGTGCGCGTGCGTGCGTGTGTGTGTGCGTGTGTGTGTGTTACCTGAGCCTGCTGTGTGTTGTTGGAAGCGGGGAGGGGGTTGGAGACCATTGGTCCAAAGATATCAAGTTCATCTCCAATTGGTGTAGCACCACCTGGGCTCTTCCCACCGCCCTCCGGAGCATCTAAGAGAGAAAGAAAAGGTTTTTATTTCAACAAGAAATCATATCATTTTATTCTATTCATTCAATAAAAAATAAAATAAAGGACAGAATCAAAGATATCCAAACAGGTAATATGAGATTCCCCACAATTTCAGAATATTTATAACACTTGATGCAGTGTTTCTCCTTGGATAGAGTTGTAGATGTGATGCACGTGTGTGTATGTATACGTGTGTGTATGTGTGTGTGTGTGTGTGTGTGTGTGTGTGTGTGTGTGTGTGTGTGTGTGTGTGTGTGTGTGTGTGTGCCCGTAAAGTGCGCCCTGCCAGAAGGGCTCTTGAGGCCTGAGTACATGCAGGACAACGGTGCAGTAATGAGCAGAGGAAACGTCTGCCTCGCTATACGAGGTGTCAGGATTTAGGATATCAGCTCGGTATAACGCTCAAAACATGTAATACATCCGTCAGTCGATGAGAGGATACCTTGTCAGTGTCACATGAAAAGTAAATGTGTGTCCAAGTCCAAGGAGGGAGGAGGTTGAGTGGGGTTGTACGGAACAAACACAGGACGCAAAACTGAACGCGGAGTTCTTTTAAGTTATGTAAGTAAGTTACATACGTGACGTGACTTATGTGACATACATAACGTGAACTTTTCCGACCCCCAACCGAGTAGTTTTGGTGCCTGAATGTAACCAAATTGCGACCGTGTCACATTTAACCATCTTATTTACCTGAAACTAAGCGTGTGGTTTGTGTTGTCTAATGTAAGGAAACCTGATCGGTCACGTCCAGGTGAATCAGAACAGGTTGGTCAGATGATTTGGTGTGATACCAGGTTGTGAAGGAACATGTGGACATGTTCCAGTACGTTCCATCGTCATATTTATTCAAATACAACTTTTTGTTGCCATTCAGAGCGTTATGTTCATGCTCTAACCGCGTTGTGCTAAATATGCTTTTCTATTGTCAAATAGCAGTTTATCATTTCACATAATAATCTTATAAACCTCATGGAAGTTTGCTGATAATTTACATTTTTGAACATTTCATACAATGTCCGATATTGACAATATACTTAAATACCTAAATACCCAGAAGCTGACACTGAAAACCTGTCTTTATACAACCTTATTATGCAACTTTAGTTTCACATTTCTCTCTGCACTGAGAAAAAGTTCCAGTTAAGCTCGTTTTCCTCAACCAAACTTAAACCATGTTTAGGGATTTAATTTGTGTTCATTTAGTTAATTAAATACTATTTGGAGTAGTTCTAATTCGCCAGTATTTCAATAATTAATCAAATATACTGTATAAAGGAATTTGAAAAGACAGTAAAGACAAGAACAGGAATGTGACCTTTACATTCATATGTAAAGCTAATTACAAGCTGTGCACTCACACATATTTCCAAAGCTCCACACACAGTTTCATTTACAATTACCATGCGTTTTAACTGGAACATCCTCAAGAACATTGCGATGACTCCACTCCTTCAGCAGCGAGCTTCGCCGTGAAAATGATTTCCCTCATGCTTCTTCTTTTGCCCTTGGAGTAACACTTGCTAATTAATTGTCTATAATTGCACATATTTTTGACAGTCACAGAGCTGGTTTCGTTTTCGGTGTTTTTTATTAGAATTCAGTTGGATTAATGAGAGTCTGATGTACGATTCTGAAATAGGCTTTCTGAAAAAAAACGTTGAAAAGAGGGAAGACTTTTTCTCACGTTTTAAAACTGATTTAACAGTTTGGGGTTTTGCGTGCCACCAAAAAGTCTGGAACTTTGCACAGCTGTCTTTCAGGGTTGTCGCATGGCGTCTCTTATTGCATAGTTTGCCATCTTTGAATGAAGCGATTCCAAAGTTCGCATTAGCCCGACTGCACCGACGGCTCGTATTAGCGTTAGCACAGCCGCTCGTGGTTAACATGATGGTTAACCGCGTCTATCCCGCCCCTCCCTCACTGTGATTGGACAGCTGGTGACATTGACGAGCGCAACAGTGAACTCTCAGTGACCGTAAAAAAAACCCGCTGAACGTTCAGCGCGGAATAAACACTCAGCGTCTCGTCAAGCTGCTGGTGTTCATGAAAACAATACAAAACAAATACTGAACTCAGGAAAAAAGTGTGATTATTTGATGAGTTAAAATGAACCCGAGGTCGGAACGTCTGGATTTGAGTCTCTACGGAGGGTGACCAGACCCATATCATGCAGTACATTGGGTCAGGTTTGCACCAGGCTAGCCTCGTGTACCATCAGTGGTAAACTTAATGCAGTCGAATTCGGACTCCTCCGTTGTTCATTTTAAGAAGCTGCAGCTGTTCGGCCCCTCCCCCTGCTGATGATGAGTGATTTATTTGGCTGCTCTGGTCAACAAAAGTATTCTTTGAGTGACTTTGACTTTGAAACAGCAGTATTGTGTTGTTAATGAGCCTTTCTGAGGTGATGGCTTGGTTAAATTAGTGACTTTAAATTTATGATAAAAAAAAAAAATTGCTGAAGTGCTACATGGGAAATTTATTTTGCTGCATACTCGCCTGACAAGTTTGGAAACCTCAGTTTGAATGTGATCTTTAAGCTCCTTAAAATACACAATCATTATGGAAAGACGAGAGCCCTTCCTAAAGTGCTGAGGAAGAAACCCCAAGTACACAATGTACTGTCATGTGTGAGGGAGAGACACACAATGATGGAGAGGAGGCGGAGGCCGGCGGCACGGGTTGGGGAGGTGGGGGGGGATGTTGGAAAAAAAAAAAGAAGAGGGGGTGGGGGGGTAAAAACAGGGAGTGAAGTGGCTGTGTGTGAGAGCGAGCGAGCGAGCAGCGGAGGTCATTTATATAACCACAGTGATGAAACATCCATAATTTAGTCCTTTTAAAGTGTGAACAAGACGCAGCTCCTTGAGCCAGACAGCAGGGTACAAGGAAAAGCATTAACTGTGAGGAGGCCAGGAAGAGCGCTCGACACTCTTTTAAGCCACTTATTAAAGATCATTTTCATAGAATTACTTTGACTGTGACGTCTTCCATCTTACTATTGAAGCTATTGATTTTTGCCCTCCATCCATCCTGTGATTCTTTCATTGTCGTTTGAGCTCGGCTTCGTAAAGTGCCATTAAAAAAAAAAAAACACCCACACATTTGAAGAATTATGACTATTATGATTCTGATTACTACTTTAGGGGCCGACAACAATGACAGGTGTGAGTCACATTGTTGGATACTGAAATAGCAGAGAGGAAAAATAGGATTTCATGTGCATCAATTACCCTCCCACCAGTCTAATCCCCTCCTCTTACCAAAAACTCATTCAACCCATTGCCATGGAAATGAGCCGCGGGGAGAATAGGGCTGATCATCCTCATCATCGCTGCCATGTCAGGCAATGTGCCCGCTGTCCCTTATTATGGGATGGAGCTGCTTCTTGAGAGCACTCTACACTTCACCATGGAAACAGACCAATGGTTCAGACAGGGGGGTGTTTTATAATCACCCCGGACCATTTTACCCTGAGTATACACTCACACACACACACACACACACACACACACACACACACACACACACACACACACACACACACACACACACACACACACACACACACACACACACATGCAGTGACCTCATTCAGCTGTCACATTAAGGACTTGGCCACCACCACAGTGGGTGAAATATTTGACTTGATTAAATCCTGAATTGATTCTGGTTCAGTATTTCTGATCACACAAATATTCCTGATAATTCTGCCTTTGTGGTCAAAATGCTGTTTTACATTCCTTCCGGTTAATAATAACGTTCACTGTTTTTTAGTCTTTGAAGAGTTGACACAACCAAGAACCTATGATATGTAAATTTAACCCACTTTTCCTCCAAAACAGAAGTCAGAACTGGGGCATGAAACCGAGCTTGTCCGCTCCCCAGCGAGGGACACCGGGAGTCCAGAAAAAAAGAGCAGGAGCCCGGTTGGTGACCACAGCCATTAGCTGCTGATAGAAGGAGTCATTAGAGAAGGAAGTGTGGAAAATGGAGATAAAATGACCAACTACTGGTGCAATATCTTTGTTTACAGGAGATAAAGAAAGAAGACACCAGCTCTTGTGGTGCCCCTGAAGGCGCCCCGATATCAAACGGTGAATAGGAAAAGCAGTCATTTATATGCTGATGTCTGTGTTTTGAAGTAGCTTCTCAAAATATATTTCATGAATTGTAAAGTGAGTATTTACTGCAGAAAACAACCTGCATTTCCAGTTTTCAATGCTGAACAATTATTTAACCGGAGTGGGAGTGCTATACGATCCATGCATTGATCACTGGCCTTGTTATTTAAATTGATTCACGCAAAATTAGCAGTGGTCCTTTAATAATCAGCGATAATTGAGAAACTGCCCTGGTGACCCTAAAACCTTTGAGATCACTGGACGTCAGTTCCTTTGAGAAATTGGATGAATTGCAAACACTAATTTGAACACATCGTAGAAAACCTGCATCAATACTCCAGACTCCAAGCCTGCGCTCCAAATGTGTACTAACACATGATTTTGAGTGCATAAGTGCATTCACACTGTCAAGTACAGAAGTGCACTACAAGTACTGAGATGACGATGCACTCCACGGTAAAAAAAAAAATACGTGAAACGCTGGACACTTTTCAACCTTCACAGTCGCCATCTTGGCTATGTAGAGGAAGCTGCAGTGTTTCCTGAACACCCCACAGAAGTGTTTCTTTTTCACTGCTGCTGCTGGACAGAGGCACAAAAAACATGACTATATACACATTTCTGGACAACCTGGATAAAAACAAGAGCAGTCATACTGCCACATTTGACTGGAAACTCTGTAGCTGCAATACAAAGTATTCCTGTTAATTCTCTCCAAACTTCAGTGTCAGTTCAGCACATCAGAAGCGTCAGTGTGGAGCACCGAGGTGGAAGTGGAACCAGCAGACAGGTGCTCCAACAATACAAGTTTTGTTTTAAATTGTTTCACTGGTTCTCAGAGATCTTTTTTTTGTCAGATGTCTCCTCTCTGAAGGGGCAACAAAACCTGAAAGAAATACGTTTTTATTCTGCTGGTTGACAGCAGATATTTACTAAAAAGCTAATATTGGTAAGAGTTTTGGTAAAGTAAGTCGAAAAAAAGCACGAATTGAAAGAGAATTCATGTAAAAATGCTGAAGGCATCCTGCCACGTATTTGACTTATTGATTATGTGTGAAATCTCATCCACTCGCGGTGGCTGTAAGGTGTGTAGCATTGCTTATTTATAGCAGGCTGTCCACTCTGCGGTTGGGAATTTCTGATCAATACCGTATCCACCGGCTCTCCTGGGTCAGCGCAGCTTACCCTGCACTCAGCCCAACACAGGACAGCGCCATATTACCCATTCCTCCTCCTCCTCCTCCTCCTCCTTCTCCTTCTTCTTCTTCTTCTTCTTCGCGGTTGTTGTTTAGGACTAAGGTCAACAAGCATGGAGCCCAATGTCCTGGCGGTTAGCAGGCCCAGACGCACACCGTGTACTCAAAATGTCACAGGTCTGAATTCAGCCCGTGACCTTTGTTGAATGTCATATCCTGGGTGCATTCAATCTTTCCAGCTATTGTGCTGTTGTGTTGGTCAATAAAGCACAAATTCCATTAAAATGCATACAGGAGACACAGAGCAGGTGATCAGTCCTCCCTCTAAACTGTCTGAGAATTTGTACGAGTGATAATAACCTAAATTACTGCCTCACCGTTCCATGTCTCCGCCAACCAGTCACATTTCAGTTTACAAATCTAAATATGTCCAGATCATAAACCGTATATAAAAGTGTTCATATCTTCCAGCTCCAAAAAATGAGGCTGAAATAAGCTTCAAAAAGCTGTGTTTTTGGGGGTGTGTCTGTTTGATTGACAGGCCTGTGGTGCGGTCAGGTTACATCTATCGGTGGGCGGGAAGTAGCATTGCCCGGCATCCAATCAGATCGAGTCTGATCCTGAAGTTGTCATAATTAGCGCATGAATTCTTGAGTTAAGGCCACAAACATGTTTTGTTAGATCACAGTGACCTTTGAATTGTGACCAATACAATTCTAAACAGCTCATCCTTAAGTCCAAGAGGACGTTTGTGCCCAATTGGAAGAAGTTTCCGCACGGCCTGCCTCAGATATGGCATTCACAAGAATTACATACGGCCACTTTGAGGTCCATTGTTGTCCGTCTGATGCACATTTGGATGATTTGGAATGGAGAAACTAAATTAAATGTAGACTGTACTGTCAATTGGCAGGATATCTCTGTTGTCAAGAGATAGAAAGCAGAGACAGATACCATCAAAGTTCTGTCTCAGTAACCACAAGATGCTAAAAACCATGACATCAAAAAGAAATGTGGTCACTGGTCGACTCAGGTACATTTAATTTAGTAACATTTCATTTAACAAGTTCAACTCTGTAATTTTGTCATTTTAAAGACCTTAGTGGTCTTTCAAAATTAAAACTGCTCCTTGAAGATGGAGACAGGGCGGATCTTGTTGCCTGAGGGACAGAGGATGACACACACAGATATGAAGAGGACACACTGCATCTATATAAATGAATAAAATCAATCTTAACGAGAAAAAAAAATCCATATTACATGATTGTGTCCAAATTTGATTTTTTGATTTTATACACTTCATTAATCCCCGAGGGGAAATGTCTTCACTACAGCAGGGGGGCTCTCAGGGGGGAGATGCTGCAGCAGGCTGCCACTAGCGCGGCGCCAGGTAACCTGACCTGAGGTGCATGTTTTTGGATGATGGGAGGAAGCCGGAGAACCCGGAGAGAACCCACGCAAGCACAGGGAGAACATGCAAACTCCGCACAGAAAGGCCCAGGACCGGATTCGAACCCGGAACCTTTTTTGCTGTGAGGTGACAGTGCTAACCACTGCAGAGTTTGAAACGTACATGCCAATAAAGCCTTGAGAATGAAGATTTATTGAATTGAACTGAATTGAAATGAACTGAATTGGATTGAAGACAAATTCTATGAGATGTAAGTGGCTCTGATGTCGGTCAGGGGATTTCCTTTTTTTTTTTATCATCATCATCTGTGTGATTAGACCTTAAGCCCCATTTAAGCTGGGTGAGGGGCATTTTAGTGTTAATAATGCAAACGTGTGCATTAATGATGTCACAGGGGAGATTTTACTGCAAAATTTGTACTGCTGCTATGTTAAGTATATTTTGCTGAAAACACTTCTGTAACTTTACTTTAGGAGCATTTTAAGTGCAATGCTCGTATATTGTGGAATTGATGCTTCTAAGGACTTCTTCCAGCACTGCTGGTCGGCCAACGGCATTTCACAAGTTGTAAATTATTCAGTGTCTAATAACAGCATTCCTCCATCTCATGTTGCGTGTACGATTCTGCAGTTATACAAACAAGAATGCAAAAAAAAACAATCAATTGACCCTGGTGGGGCTGACAGGGAGCTCACTGGAGAGGCTCGCTGCGTACAGGCAGATAGAACGTCTGTTGAGTTTTGTGTCATGTGATCCACAAGTACGGGGTGTGTTTTAATTGGTGAAACGTGTCAAAATAAAAGCAGGAGGAAATACTGTAATCTCATATTGTAGCTTGCACAGTGCAAAGTTGGAAACAGACCCCTGCAGCAAGGAGGAGGTCATCTGGGACCGAATCAATCTGACTGCCCTTTGAGGAGAGCTCTAATTATCCAAAGCAGATAAAACTACATCACGTTTTCCACAACAGTGAACAGATGAACTCCACTGACTGTGATCTGACCGATCCCCTCATGGTAAGTACATCCTTGATGCTTCCGTCCAGTCTGAACGCTGCTTATTTTGCATCCCGTCGGAGCGTCTGAGTGTCTCTCTCACATTGTTCAGCCGGGTCTTTGCTGACTCAGAAGCAATTCATGCAGTCTTATTTTTTTCATGCTCTGAATTTCAAAGCCACACAAATGCATTGAGCCCTGCAGCTCTTCAGTTTCTGCATTGGTTGTTCTCACCGTCTGACTTCCAGGTTGTTGAAAATAATATGTGTCTGAAAATAAGCCATTCAAATGCTGTTAATAGTGACTAAAACCACTAAGGACACATTTCAGTGTTACAAGCATATTCCAAGATTTTTAACTTGATTGATTCTTCTGAAGCCAAGTGGTGAACGTTTGTGTTGTAAATACATTACACTGCTATATTCTCCTATAAGGTGTTATAGTATAATAGTATAGTAAATATAGTATAAGGGTTTCCCAAAGAATGAAATTGTTTACTTTCCCCTGTTTAAACATGAAATCATAATGAAATGTGTCAGTACATGAGTGAGCTGTTGGCTGGATTTTGCTGCAGTGTGAAGCCACTGATGATATATGAACTGCCAGATCATATATTAAGAAGTTATTTAAGGGCATGAGGGTTTTCAAAATGTCAGCTGGCGGACAGAGGTTCATGTCTTACCCAGACCGAGCAGGTCCACGGCCGCCTCGGCGCTTTTCTTGGGACTGGCTCTGCTCTCCAATTGCTGAGGAAGTCAAGAAGAAAAGAAAAAGAAATATGTGAGAATAATGTTTCATTAGTCCAACGAGGCTTCTATCTGATCTAAATTTGATATTATTTCACTGTCGATATGGCAATTAAGTGTAAGGACCGGACCTGTCTACTACCATTTTGCTAAAACAATCCAATATTGAGGTCATTAAAACCAGTATATTAGATAGTCGATGTCACCCACTGGCCAGGAGATGAAGGTTCTCCCACAGCTCCAGTCGACAGACCATTTATCAGGATGACTGTGTTAAGTATGTCCTCATTATACAGGCCATCGAGTATATCCTGAGACTTCAGTCAAAGAGGTGGAGTTTTGGGTCACCATAGTAACACGACCTAAAAAAATTCCACTATGCTTGATTCCAGTGGAGAGTTTTTGTTTCAAGGGATGCTGAGTTTGGGATAACGACTGACACTGTTGCTGTGTTCCAGATGTTGTACTTGTGTTCCAGGTGCTATACTTGTGTTCCAGGTGTTGTATTTGTGTTCCAGATGTTGTATTTGTGTTCCAGGTGTTGTACTTGTGTTCCAGGTGTTGTATTTGTGTTCTAGATGTTGTAATTGTGTTTCAGGTGTTGTAATTGTGTTCCAGGTGTTGTACTGGTGTTCCAGGTGTTGTACTTGTGTTCCAGGTGTTGTACTTGTGTTCCAGGTGTTATACTTGTGTTCCAGATGTTGTACTTGTGTTCCAGATGTTGTACTGGAGTTCCAGGTGTTGTATTTGTGTTCTAGGTGTTGTACTTGTGTTCCAGATGTTGTACTGGTGTTCCAGATGTTGTACTGGAGTTCCAGATGTTGTACTGGAGTTCTAGGTGTTGTATTTGTGTTCTAGGTGTTGTACTTGTGTTCCAGGTGTTGTACTTGTGTTCCAGGTGTTGTACTTGTGTTCCAGATGTTGTACTTGTGTTCCAGGTGTTGTACTTGTGTTCCAGGTGTTGTACTTGTGTTCCAGATGTTGTACTGGTGTCCCAGATGTTGTACTGGAGTTCCAGGTGTTGTATTTGTGTTCTAGGTGTTGTACTTGTGTTCCAGGTGTTGTACTTGTGTTCCAGGTGTTGTACTTGTGTTCCAGATGTTGTACTGGTGTCCCAGATGTTGTACTGGAGTTCCAGGTGTTGTATTTGTGTTCCAGGTGTTGTACTTGTGTTCCAGGTGTTGTACTTGTGTTCCAGGTGTTGTACTTGTGTTCCAGATGCTGTACTGGTGTCCCAGATGTTGTACTGGAGTTCCAGGTGTTGTATTTGTGTTCTAGGTGTTGTACTTGTGTTCCAGGTGTTGTACTTGTGTTCCAGGTGTTGTATTTGTGTTCCAGGTGTTGTATTTGTGTTCTAGGTGTTGTACTTGTGTTCCAGGTGTTGTACTTGTGCACTAACACTCACTGTTTTGAGTGCAGAAGTGTTTTCACAATGTCAGTACAGAAACATGCAGCTAACTACAAGTACCAAGATTAAGCACTCAAAACGCAGCCAAAAAATAAGAATGAAGCTCTGGACACTTTCCATCCTAAACGGTCGCCATCTTGGCTACATACAGGAAGGGCGGGAAGAATTTTAAAATGAAGGTGTCTGAGGAAGCTGGAGCTGTTCATGAACACCTCACTTAAGTGTTTCTTTTTCACTGCGGCTGCTGGACAGAAGAATCGATGTGTTTATTGAGTGTGTGTTTTCATTGAAAACAGCTGCCTGCAGCTGGAAACGAGGTTGATGAGAGCAGCGAGCCAAAACTTTACATTTTTGGCTGAAAAAACAATCTGCTGAAAGAAGCTAAAAAGCTCAGCAGAGCTGATAATTGTCTCTGTGTCTTTTTGTGTCATCAAAACATTGATGATAAATTTACAATCTAATCTTGCAAGATTAAAGTAAAGTAGCGAGTATTTTCTGACAACAGATTTCTGCAGTTTCTCCGTGGTTTACGAGCCGGTAATACTTCTTTCTGATGAGCAAACATGCTTATTGAGCTTTAACGTGAAAGCAAAGGAGGTGTGGGAATGGGAAAAAGAGTGAGTAGGGAAGGAGGAGGAAGGAAAAAAGAAATGACAGACAGATCATAAGGAAGAGAAAGAGGGAGATGAAGTGAAAGGGTGTGAGGATGAAGCAGGAGAGTGAAGAGGGAAGGAGTAGGACAGATACACATGGAGTGAAACAGGAGGGAAAAAAACATGGAGAGAGAGAGAGAGAGAGAGAGAGAGTAGAAAAGGTTAGCATGCGGGCCATGAGAGATCTACAACGCTGGTAACAAACCCAATTTCCCCCCAACAAAAGATCGATGGACCACATTAGATTCAATGTCGTTCCAATCCGAGGCAATGAAAACAATTACCGTGTCCACGCCTAATCAAGAATGCATTGGCTGTGAATTGATGTGTGTTGGGACTGCAGCAAAGCCGGAGCAGCGGCGGCGTGAGGAGCAGCAGGAAGGTCGTTTGTGTGCAGCAGCGAAAGGTTGGTCTGTGCTGTACATTCACATCGGCCAACGGTGACGGGCACTTACATAGGAAGTGACATTTTAAGAAAATGCTGCAGCAACACGAAGGGTCGGGTCAGCGAGAGGCAAAAAGGGAATCCATGAGACCTCGTTATTATTATTAGTCAGAAGCATTGGCCACCAGTTAGAGATGGTGAAACACTGCTGCTGATGCTCATCAGCCAAAGCAGGTGCGACTTTAGTACTCTGTTTGAACTAAGCTCTGTTTTTAATACCATTCACCGCTAAAACCAAATCAGTGTCACTTCTTACATTCTGTAAATACACGTAGACTTCTGCTTCCTCTTCGTTGGGTCGCCCTCTTCAAACAGCTGTTCAAAATACAAAGTGTTTTCATCTGTGCTTTGGACGGATGTTTGGAGGAGCATAATGGTTTCTAACGTTGTTCCACAGATATTTTTTTTCTCAAAAGTAAAATCAAACGGGGATGTAAAATGCATATTTTTCACTTCCGATAGTGATATAACACTTTCACTCGGGGTATCTGTCCAATAGCAATGTTTATTTCGGAAATGAAAAAGATGCATAACTCACTGTGGGGGATTCAGTGGAATTGTTTTGTTTTTTTAAACATGAGGCCATGGCCCGCTGTGACTGAATGACTCACTGCAGGAAAAGCCGAATTTTTACAATAACATACCCATCAAAAACGTTCTAACCGGCAGAAAAAGAAAACTGCATTTATTGAATTCTTTGGATGGAGTGCTGTCAGTTTTCTTTACGGTGACATTGGCTAAAAATCTGAATCAATAACTGTCTAACCTGGTGGATGTGAAGATTTTCAATTATATTTGTGCCTTTGAATTCTTAAATAGAAATAGTTAAGAAGGTTAAGAGTTTTTTTTTTATTGTCGCATGTTTCAGTGCACAGAAATGCGGGATTTAGTGATGAGGAATCTGCTGTTTAAATGTGAACTCATCACGTCTGCTTAATAAAATATTCAGTCTCTGACAGGTTTTGATAGTTTTGAGTTCAGTACAAAAATACTCCCTTCCAAAGTGAACACAATATCAAAGCATTAAACTACTTGTATTGCTATCTGCTTAACTCATATTGGTAAAACCTTAAACTGAAATTTCCTCCAAAACAACAACAATATTCTATTAAGAGCATTTGTAAGAAGAGCGCAAGAAGAAAACATTACGTTATGCCTGTCCATTTGATTTCAGACATTTCAGACCATCCACAGTGCTACAAAATTGAGATTACATAGCTTTTCAATTCTACATCCCACACAGCTGCTGGGAGAAGAAAGAATGAGAAAATTCTAAATGTCAGTGTGGATGAAGAGCTTAAATTCCCCGCTGTATGTTCACAAGGATTCAAAGAGACACGCTGACAAAATTTGGGTCGAAACTCTGACAGATGAGTTGGGTTTTCCTGCCCACAATCTAGTTTGGAGGAACGGACATCCCTTGTAATTAGTTATCTGAGGTGACACCGAGTGATGCGGCTGACAGACGGCAAGTAACAGACTGCGATTGGCTGTCGGGGTGAGTCGTGTTTGAGGAGAGAGAATTTGGGATTTGGGAAGGGAGGCCGGCGATCGATCACCAACCGCACGAACAGGTGAATGGAATCTTCACCGGATAGCGACGGCAGTTCGAATGAAAAGCGCTGAGCAAACCCAACCCTCTGATGACTGCTGTCAAATCAGATCGCTGTCAAATACTTATCAGACAAAGCCGGCATCTGATGGCTGTCACGCTGAACGTCTGAGTGGGGCACAGTCTGCTGGAAGTTCCCCCCCGACACACGCAACAGAAGAGGCAAGTGACAGAGAGGCACTGCCGAGTCCTGTCCGCCTTCTGTTAGCGTAGACGGTGTGTTAATGCAGCCGTTTGTCATGTTCGCGTCAATCAATTCCAGTTGCAGCAACTTTGCTTTCAATGTTTCGCATTAAAAGGCAGCCAGGAAAAGGCAGCAAAGAATACGAATAGTTGTTGGGTGCGGAGCGGCAGTTTAATATTAAACCAGAAGAAAAAATACAAGAGAGTAGAAATGACTGAAAATCAATTATTGTATAAAAACCAGTTCGACCCGTTCAATCAAACTGACCGACGCTCGCTGCAGACGAGATGAAAAGTGAGCCGAACACTTCTACTTTGCAGATCTTTCAAGTGGTAAAGTTACTGGCACTGAGACGCAAAAGCTGCCGCTCAGATGTTTCCTTCCAGCCGTTAATAGTGCATTAACCCCCTGTTATGAATGCTCTAATAAGAATAGAACTGGTAGAACAGTGTTGAGTAAGACTTGATTTCATTGTCGTGGAGCTGCAGTGACTCAGATAGCAGAGCAGGTCAACATGCAAAAGTGTCTTTGGGCAAGACGCTGATCCTCAGGATGGCAGCTCTGTCCCCGTCGGTGTGTGAGTGTAAATGGGTCTATAGGAGGCAAAAATTGTAAAGTGCTTTGTGGACTGCTATAGTCATCAGAGCAGGCCAATCTGGGGCCCGTGGCATTATCTTTGTTTTGGCCCTTATTTGACCATCTTGTAGTCATTCTGCTTATTCTTAAGTGCTGTAAAATCCAAACTGTAATGACTGCAAATGTTAAATTTTGTGCCGCCAAAGAGAACATAACATGAGTTTTCAGCAATGTACAGCACAGTGTTGTCAGCTTCCATCGGCCTGCCTCTTATCTATAAAGAATGATGGCATTTTCTCTCTTTCGCAAATGCTCATGTGCTGTTAGTGTGTCCTGCGTCTGGACTTTCAGGCGGAGAGATCGATGCAGTGGCATCCTGACGAGAGAAAATGTAGAAAAAATTGATGGATATTTTTGACAATATTTTCAGCAAGGTAATAAAATGAATATTACACAGAACAAAGAGTTGTGTTTTAATTGTTCTGAAATTTGATTTCAGATTTCGAATGTTTTCACGAAAATACATCACATTTTAATGAAATGTAATTGCACATAACAAACATGTATTTTTGGCCAGCAGCCCTCCATCCAGGATAATTGTTGACCCTTCATCGGAGAGAATTTGGGGACCTCTGGTCTACATACATATCCATGGAGACCATTTACCATAACTGTTGCACTGCTGGAATTAATAGTGATGTATCATGCTAAACTTAGCCTGAGTATTATTATTGCGACATGGTCATAGTCTTAATGATGTGTTGTATTTGTATTTTCTTGTGAATGACACTGAGGAATGCCAACGTGAGGATATTTCAAGGTGAAAAAGATTCAACAGGATTTTAATATTACAAAAACAATAGAAAATAATTTTTTAATATTTATTAATTTATATTACAATCGGCATGGAAACAAACACCAAGGGACTCAACAGGCAAATAATTAATCAAGATGGGAAGTGAGCTGCCAGTGAAGGTAATACTGTATATAAATATTCATTAGGTACATGAAACCGGACCTGTGATCCCCGAGGTACCTGTCGCATCCAAATTACATCAAAGCAGGAAATAATGCCGTTATAAAAAGCGCTTGAAGAGATAATAAGCAGCAGTTTGGAAACAGGCTGCAGCTTGTGTCTCTGGCATTTTATGTTTCTGCATGCAGTTCACAGTAAGTGGACAGTACACGCCGGCATCTCAAGAGCAAAACAGCCGAGCGAACATGCACACAGAGGCACGACATTTAGTTTCCACAGATCTCGACCACCTTCTGCACATGCAAAACAACAGGTCAAACAATGTGGAGGAAACAAACAGAACGCTGCTGTCAGGGCGGCAATAACAATATAATAATGAGCAAATAATGTGCTTTTCATGGTGAAGACAAAAGGGCAGGATTATCAGACAGGAAGTGCCAGTCTGAAATAAAGATGATTTCGAACAGATATCACCAATGCCAATTACATAAAACAGAAACTCCAGTCCCAAAATAGCATCACAAGCATTCAAAAAGTCTATCTGTTCACCCCGAACACGTTTTGAAATAGAGTAACTAAATATCATATTTAGAAGTCTGATGAATAATACATACAGGCACTGAACTTTACGAAATAACGTAGCTCCAAGGGGATTCGTTTCCATCCTTGTTCTTCACGTCCTGACCAGAAATTAAGTTTTTGAGGATTTCAATTCATCTCATCTTGAAAAGCATTTGGTAAAAATCACATTACAAAAATGTGGTTTAGTCTGTGAGTGGTCCAAAATAAAAGCTGAAAATCTTTGAATTCAAACAAAGAGAATATATTTTCCTTTGCCTTCCTTTGGCTCCCAGTGGCTTCAAGAATAGAGCTCAAAATGATCCTTTTCATGTGGAAGGCATTTAATGGTTTGGCTCCAAGTTATATTTTTAACCCGCCAAACTCATGTGGACCAAAGTTCACACTTCGGTCACCAGAGAAAGTTTGGTAGTGTTGGTGGGGATCCAAAGGTCAGTGCATGTTCACTTCCATTACATCTGATCTGTGGGCAGTTCTTAGTCTGCAGCATTTTCTTTTCAATGTTGGCTAAAATTCACAACTTTTATTGCTGGCTTTTAAGTACGTTTTTCTACTTGTTATATAATTATATTAATATCTTGTGTTCTTCTTTAACAGATGCTAAGTATATAAATTCCCATCTTCCACTTTGTACGTTGGAGGTGTTTTAACACATTAGTTTGGATCTGTCGTGGGAAAAACCTTCAGCTGTGCCAGAAATCTTCAGGATTCTTCACATGAATAAACTTTAATGTCTATAAACATCTTAACAAAATAATCAAGGAATAGTCAAAGAAGCAAGCTGAAACTGACAATGCAATGTTTAATTTTACAGTTTATCAAAAGTCAATACAGCAGGAACACATTTTGTTCACCATTGTTTCTCAAATATGCTCAAGTAATATAAAAAGTAAATGGCTCATGGCCTTTTATTCGACTTCTAAAGATTCATCCTCATACTGTTCTAGTTACACAAAAAATTTGATCAAAGATCTGAACTAAAGTTACACAAACTAACCCATCGAGGCAGCGGCAGACCACTGGCTCCCGTAAGGTAGAAATACTGCTTTTGTCAAAGGAGTCTGGTGGCTTTGAAGACAGTGATAGAAAAGCACCGCTGTCCACTAGAAAGGTGGAGGAGGCGAAGTGTTGGAAATATTCCAAACATAGCGAACAATTAAAGTTATATTGATTGTTTTAGTGGATCTGTTTTAGGTCGCTAAAATACGTTTGGTTGTCGACCCCATCTGCAACCGGAGTTTCCTTCCCGGGATGGCTGGCTGCTTCTCCAAACTGGAGATGTACGTCTACGTCAGGGAATACACAAATCCCACCTCAAACAATCCAAACTATCTCAAACACAAAAAAAAAAGCTCCCCAGTGAGCAGCTCCTCTCAGGGAGTCCCCAGATCTGTTTGGTCCAAATGCTCGTGATTACTCGTCGACAGAGAGTTCCTTCGGCTTAATGTTTGGGTTTCTTCCTGACATGAGTTGTAAGGCGTAGACGGGTCACAGGTTAATAGTTGGTAATAGTTCACAAAGAGCTGTTGCTGCGCTCAAATGGAACTCGTGGGCTCGTGGTTTCAACATGTTTAACGACCGTATGCTTCTCATTCAAGTGGTAAAGTCGTAAAAACTTCGTTGCTAGGCAACAGCAACGTGGACGGCGTCAAGAAGCCACAGAGGGTAACAATTTAGCCAACTAACAGGGGGGGGTAATGTAATGCAGGAAATATAAAGGCACAGAGGGAAAAGATGAGGCCGTTGGGGAGCTCAACATTTTCCTCTGACTATTATCTAGGTTATGAAAAGAAACTTTACACGAGTAAAATTTTTATATATTAGCTTAACAACCAACACAAAAATATTTTCTATGGCCTCTGCGATTTATGTAAATGTCAGCAAACATGTCATAACTCATGAACTCGAGTTCCGAAGTCGTGAAAACAACAAGAAGGCGCTGTTCATATGGACTCTTCTCGTGTACCCCATAAATATCCCCATTTGAAAGCAGCATATGATAAATCCATAGAATTTGGCATATTTGGACTCCAATCCAAGCATTGTGACTACTTTCTGAATTCATTCTACGTCCGTAAACACACACTTGCAGCTCCCAACCCTTTACAGAGAGGCTGGCGACCCACTGAGACTGTACTCAACAGCCTTACAAAACACAGCATCCTCCTGTCCTCCTTCACACGTACGAGAGGCAGATGAAACAAACGACTTATCCTCAGAGAGGAGGCAGCACGAGGTGATGGAACAAGCAAAGAGCAAACAACACTAAAAGACAGAGAGGAAAAACAAATACTGTGGAAGGAGACGAGCGGGAGATGAAGGCTGCAAATTGGTTGGTGGGGAAAGCGAGTGGGAGCGAGGGAGGGAGGGAGGGAAGGAGAGCTGCAGAGGACAAATCCAGGAGGGACAGGAAATAGAGGACGAATAGAAGAACGAGACATGACTGAGACAGAATAAGCATGAAGATGATTGAGGGAGTGCAGCTGACAAGGACGTCTGTAACAGAGGCAACGGTAGCTGAAACTGCTGCTCAAAAAAGGATACGGTACTTCCTAAAATTCTAGAATAGTTTTATTTACCTCTCAATTTCTTAGTTGTTGTTTTTTTAAGGACACAATTAATCTGCAAATGGAAATTGACCCTTTGGATTTTGACTTAATTTTATGCACACACACACACACACACACACACACACACACACACACACACACACACACACACACACACACACACACACACACACACACACACACACACACCTTGAAGTGTACAACTCTAGCAGTATTCATTCAAACAAACATGTCTTGGATGATGGGAGGAGCATGTTAACTCCACACAAACTGCAAA
>NW_027210607.1:57500-137500 GCF_029030835.1 Brachyistius frenatus | reverse complement strand
TCTTCCTCCAGCGGTGCAAATCCAGCTTATTGATTAGCCTCCTTGTGGCTACACTATCGATCCTTTGACTGCCAGACCTCAGAGAGCATGTGTGTGGCCTATGGTGTGTGTGTGTGTGTGTGTGTGTGTGTGTGTGTGTGTGTGTGTGTGTGTGTGTGTGTGTGTGTGTGTGTGTGTGACGTTATTAGTCACAGAACGCTGCTCCTTTGGCTGCCCTTCACACCATCCGCTCAAACTAACTCCAATCGACCACAGATATGCTCTAGCTGTGCAACTGCTGCGGTTGATCGTGTGTGTGTGTGTGTGTGTGTGTGTGTGTGTGCGTGCGTGCGTGCGTGTGTGTGTGTGTCACATCCAATCTCGGGAACCTTTGAGAGCCCAACTGAGTCCAGATGTACAGAGCACCTAGCGATAACACACTCCCCCAAATCCCTGCGCTGAATGAACAAAGATACACACAAACACACACACACACACACTCCTTCATTTCTATTGCCAACAAAGGCATGCGCCAGTGTTTTCCATGAAGGAAAGCAGCCCCTTGTTCTCTTTGATAATTTATTCATGGGCTGAAAGAAAAAGACAACATACGCCAGCAGTCTAACGGGACGACAATGATTTAGTGTTTGTAGAGAGAGCGATAGACATGAGGAGAGCCGGAGAGAGGAAGGGAGGGGGAGACAAAGGAGGGGAGAGGGAGGGGGCGAGGGGTGGGGGGCAAATGAAGGAGAGGATGGAGATGAATGGAGGGGAGGGGAGAGGGGAAACAACTGGAGAGATAATGGAGTCCCTCCTTGCTTAAGAAGCTCTGCGTGTTTTGAGCGCACTCTCCTTTCTCTTCACTTGGTGTTCAACACTCGTCCCATTTCTTTCACTGGTGTTTTCATTTAGTAAAATCAATCTACATTCAACATTAATCCCACATTAAATATATAAAGTCTTTCATTCACAGATTCTGACTGACGAATTAAGATGTGCATGTGTTTTCTAACTGAATTCTCACCAACCAGCGTTTCATCAGTTTGTCAGCTCTTCTCAGATTTGACTGGTTTTACATTTTAATTCTGAGAGCAAAAGTCCACGTTGGTTTTATTCATATTTAGTTCAACCTCATCTTTTTTATTTTCAGTTAACACCTTAACTCGAATAAAAATAAACAAAAAAATAAATAAACAACTGTTACAGTGAAAACAGTGTGCAGCACAGTGATTCAACAAGTTTGTGTAAAGAGCTGCTGCTGCTGACGTCTTAAAACGGTTTACACCGTCTGAATCCGTGTGCTTTGAAACGATGTATCATTTCATTTAAAATGGGCCGCTGCCGTTGAAATCACAGCAGCAGAAATTTGTGTTTAGGATTCGAAACATTTAACATTTTAATTCATCAAAATTGTGTCTAGACCAAGAAATACTTTTTTCATCTAACTTTAGAAAACTGCTTTTATAAAAGACTACATCCAGTTGGTTTTAGTCAAAAAGAACCCAAATGATTTAAAGATTTCCAGCATCTGGTGTTTTTAATCTCAGCACCGGATCCAACAGAAAACATGGTCGGATTTTCATATTTCTTTTAACAAACATGATTCAACAAATGAAGCCAGAGGATGAGGAGAACATCCGGCTTTTACACCTAAAGACCATCAACAACATCAACAAAAGATAAACAACATGGCACAAGAGGTGTTATTAGTTTAAATAATAGGAAGTACACAGACATGTCAAGCACATAGTACTTAAAATGTGTGTCCTTTAGCACAGAGAACACATCGTGCACTCAAGACGTTTTCCATTTTAGCTGGACGGGCTGCTGAATCTTATGTTCGGTTAAACCGTGCATGTGCAGGAAATGTCTTGTTGTTATGATGCATGTAACTCCACTTTCTTTGGAAGCTTCTTAAGTCAATATAATTAAAAGCTAATGTGCCATTATCAAACATACTCTCTCAAGTGTTACCTCAGTCTATTTGTATAGTTTGTCAAACATTTCTTTAACACTGCTGCTGAAGATGAAGGCCTCGTCTTTATTTGGAACCAAATGTGAGCGATGACTCGGCAACATCAGCTGGATACCGGGCTGCATTCATTTGAAAGAACAGCCTATTGCATATAAACACTAGAAGAAGGCTGAGTATCAGCTACTCAATTAGAGTAGACACATAAATTACTTTTGATACAGCTCGAGTGCCCTTCATCGTACCCGTTCGATAGACAGGAGCGTCTTCTTCAATGTTACCTCACAAAACACGGTGAATAGTTGATCCACGTCTTTGCATGTGAATACATTCAAAACAAAAGTTACCTCGGTCTTTTCAAGATTCAGGCTGCTCCATTTGTCAGTAGTTTTAGTCAACTTAGTATTCATAACATCACCACAGAAGGTGAACATTTCAACTACTCTGATTTTCCAGTTGGACTTCTAAAGGTTTTTTGTTTTTTTTAGCGTACACTTTGGTGAAGCTGTTACAACTGAGTGAAGATATACAAATCTGCCTCATACCAAATTGTAAGGTTCAAACATTGAGGACCGGATTTACTAAGATCTCAAATAAAGGGTACTAAATAGTGTGTTCCTTCCAAAAGTTTGCACATTTATTTTGCACTTGTTTTGCAGGTGATTTACTAAAAGTAATTGCGTCTTTGATATCAGGTGCAAATCGTTATTTAAATGAGAAGTTTGCGTGTGTTAGAGTGATTCCAGCCGTTCTAACAGAACAACCGCAAAAGGAAAAGGAAATCTGATCCCATTGAAATTAAGAAATATAAATATAACAAGAACAAAACTTTGTATGGTAAGATTATCAGCAAATCTATGACGTGGCAATAACAAAAAGACGAATAAAACGACTTAATAATAAAACGTTGGCTAATAAAGCAGCAGAGACGGTGGATGAGTTGCCTCTAAAGATCCTTCTGTGATGAGCAGGTGACTTGGTTTCATTCAGTGCCTCGCGAGAGAAAGGGAACCTTGTGAATTATGTGGGACGTCGCATTCAGCACCTAGGACAGCGACACATTCAGCACCTTGGACAGCGACACATTCAGCACCTGGGACAGCACACCTGACTAACAGGACTGATGGGATATCCAAGCAGCGATACGCTGTAATGACCCAGAGGCAGGACAATGCTGAATCGTAAGAAGTTCTGTCATTGCTGGTATTTAGTGGCTCCTCCTTGTTGTTGATTTTAAATCATCATTCAGTTCATTCAATAATAATGTCATCGCTGGAAAGACGAGATGTCCAGGTATGTTTTCCTCTGGCATCAAAAATGTTTACACGGGTATAAAACCACGTTCTCTACATATTCTTTGGCTTCTCTGCGTCTCTTTCTCACCACAATAAGAGCAGCCATTTCTCCTGATGTTCATCTGATTAATTCCATCAATCGTACTAAAATACACAACAATCACTTCTCCGATTTCTACTATCAGGTTTAGTAAATATCGTTGTGGGTGCTAAATTGATCTATTTTCATTTCCCATCCAAGTATTTTGCACATTCAAGTAGAAACGCCCAATATTACATATGAATTCAGGAAGAGACACAAAATGGACGTGTGTTACATTGCATATTTGAAAGACGCAATCCTCACTGCACGTCGTTAGTAAATCAGCTTGGACATTTTTTTGCAGGTGGTGCGAAGTTTGCACCTGATTTTACACACACACACACACACACACACACACACACACACACACACACACACACACACACACCTTTAGTAAATCAGGCTCTAAGAGTACTTGGTTGTGATTTAAAGAAAACTCTCAAAAGGCAAGAAAAGTCCCGAGCTTTGTTGACCCACCCATCCTCCCCAACCTCCTCCCTGAGGCTGCAGATGTACATTATTTCTCACATACATGTCTCTGTATACTCTGCGTGTTGCTGGAGGATTCCTCCAGAAGGAACACCAGTGAAATAAGGTTAAAATTAGAACATCCGGATTTGCCCCATGTAAACAATAACCATGGCAACAATCGAGGGGATCACTACTTTGCTGATTCTGAGATCACAGAAGGAGAAAGCTCTGTGTTTCTAACATTTGCGCAGATGAAATAGTCTCAAATGTATTTCCATTTAGTCCCTTGAACAAAAATGTGACTGGTGAGAAGACTCTCAGAATACAAGGCAAATAAATCTATTGGACAGACATTGACAATTTGACAGACTTGTAAAAAAAAACAAGTTGTAAAAAGGCACCGGTCGAACCTTTGCCCTTAACACCACCCCTGCCGAAATGCTATCCTATCCTTCTTTTCACATTTAAGGCCTAAAGATAACAATGCAGTTAAAGGATTGCTTCAGTTTTCTATCTGTGTGAGGACACCAGTCCATAACACAGATGCAGCACCGCCAGCTTCCAATCAGTGCTGCAGTCTAATTAGTGAATACTGGCATCGGATAGGAGGTGAGGAGAAGCAGACAAATGATGAACTTTGACAACTCCAGTCTAGCTGAATAAAAATGTATGCTGAGAAAAAGGAAGACAACTAAGTACTTGTTGTTCTACTGTTTCTGTGAGACTGAACGTCTACATTTACATCCACATCTGTATGCAGTTTTTCTCCATGCAGCCTATAAATTTGTCCAAAGTATATTGACTATATATTTCATATTAAATCAAGACTCTTGTGGAGATTTCTCTAGGATCACAGCTGGTGACTATTTTATTACTATTTCATTTAAGATGGCTGGCCAGAGAAGTCAATGCGTCGAGTTAATTCTTGATTTAAATGCCCAACATATCCTCCTGCCAATTAACAGATACATCCTGCTGCAGGCTGCCCTTCTGCTGCAAACATAAAGAAGAATTTATTCTGTCTGACGGGAGAAAATGTAAGTGACTTGTGGACAAAATTAATGTTCGAGAAGCAACGTCAGGCGAAGACAAAGACCACATGAAAATAATGAGTACTGAGATTTTCAGAAAAACACAGAAGAGAATTTGATGAATGCATCTGCAAAGTCACAAAATCTTAATTCACAACCAAAACACGACGACCCCTCCTGCCTAATATTCAATTCAATTCAACTTTATTTCTATAGCGCCAAATCACAACATAGGTTATTTCATGGCACTTAACACATTAAAGTCCTTACAGCAAGACGTTACAATATTATACAGAGAAACCCAACAATTCAACAATTCCCACATAAGCTAGGAGGGAAAAAAAACCTCCTCTTTAAGGGAGAAAAACCTCCAACAGAGGGAAGAAAAACTCCCTCTTAACAGGAAGAAACCTCCGACAGAACCAGGCTCAGAGGTGGACGGAGCATCTGCCTCGACTGGTTGGGGTGAGAGGAGAGCAGAGAGAGAAAAGGACAGCATAGAGATGGAAGATAATATGTTGTTGGTATCTTGGTTGTTTGCTCACACATCACCACAGCAACTCTGCCCTTATGGACTCCACAACAGGATCAATAAACTCGCACAATTAACTGTGAGGCATCTGAACCGTTGACATATGAGACTGTAAGCAAGTTAAAATGTGCATCTTGAGTCGTAGACGATCTGTGTAACCTTGGCAACGGGATAGCGTGGGGACGAGGAAGATCAGGAAAAGCCAACAAACTCACGTTAGCTAAGCTAAACAACAAACTTCAAAATGTTTCTCTGGAAGCAAAAGAGACACAAAGTTGATCGTTAAAATGGCCAGTTCCAGAGTGAGTGGAGTGACAGGTCATTTGTTTTTACTTTGCCAGTTGCAGCAAGTCATGTTTACTGTACAACAAATTCATTGCTATCTAAAGAAAAGAAAAAATAAACCTGGGATGAATTCCGACATGGCCTCACTACCCCTCTACCAACCACCCTGCCTCCACCTTTATCTCCACCACACTACATGTAATGCAGTAGCTGCACTCGATGGTGGGATTGGATATAAATCATAAAATGTAATACCCAGATTGCCGAGCTGCATGAGTCACAATCCCTGTTTTAAAAGTCATGTAGGAGACAATCAGGCGGCAACATTACAAGAAAAAAAGATCATGAGGAAATGCAGATCTGGAGCCTGGATCATCGATTAGGTCATATCTCCTCTCATGACCGAACATGTCTCTCGCTATCTTCCGTGATTTGTGACTTGCCTTCAGTACGGCCATCTTATCTGGTGAGTGAGTCGGAGCGGGTAATAAGAGCAGATCTGGCTGCTGCATCGACGGAACGAGGAGCGCTGTTGAGATGAACGTACCGATAGAGGACCGAGCAGCTGAGGTAAAGCACCGCACGAGACGATCACACTGGGCTGACGTGCCGTGAAGACGCCGACTAACATCCGTCTGAACACCCGTGTTACGTACACGAGGGGGGAAAAAACACACTGTAGTATGCTTGAATAAAGTCAGCATCAATTACAAACTCAACATGTTTTAGCTAAATACACCCTTCTTAAGTGTAGATGTGAAACCACCTGAGAATTAAACCTGTGAAGTTTAGTGCACTGTATTTAACTTATAGCAATAGGAAGTGTTTCATTTTCAGAAAATGGTTGTCTCACTCTGAGCAGTCACTGTTTTAATGAATCTTGCAAATTAAATGAACTCAAACAACACACTTTAATCAGCCTGCTGCATTTAAAAGTATTTCAATAGAAAAGAGTAATATAATGTTAACTGATCTCCAAGTAGCTCAGTCCTCTCCGGCTGAGTGTTTACAGACTGTTTGTAAAAGTGGACGTAACTTCTGGGTACGAAAAATAAGGCCGATGGGGAAGTGTCTTAAACTGCAATACCAACGAGGGCCACTAGGGGCTGGCTCCAAAAATGCTGTGGATCCACAGACAGTCAGCACATTTTTTTCCACAACTTATTATGATGTCGTTGGCCAAAGTCAATTCAATTCAGACGGTTGATCTGAAAATAATCCCGTCATTAATTAGACATTAGGCCTCAGAAAGTCTGTTTGATTGACAGTCCGGTTCCAGGTATCGGTGGGCGGGATGCAGCTGCCTCAGGTTTCAGATCAACCGCTCGCTCCTCGCCAGCTCGTCCAAAGATGGTCGCTTCGGGCTCAAAATACCAAGATGCTGACTGCCAACCTCATAACAGCAGCTCATAAACCAATGAGTGGCGTCACTGTCGGTTGCCGCTTTGTGTTACGATGCTGTGGCTCCAACTCACGCAATGTTTGTGTGATATAACAAATTAAAGATGGTGGAGCATCAAAGTCGATTTCTTTTAAATACAAGAAACAGGACAAAAATAGGTCAGTTAGCTGGAACGAGCAGGAGTCACTGCTGTCTGGTTTTTACATGCTGTTATTTATCTATTCTGTTTTTGTAACAATGTTTGTTTTAAGGTAAGATCCTGAATTATAAAATTAAATTCTCAACTGATTTTGAAAACAGAAAAGAAGTGACGGTGTTTCATCTTTGTCGGTCATGATAGACACTCACAGATTCAAATAGTTGTTAAAGCAGTTTTGACCCCATGCAGCATATTCAGATAAAACACATGAACATTTTAAATAGTAAAATCCCATCTATCAAAATTAGTATTCAAATACTATGTTTGGTAATAGCTATTAAAATAAATCAAATAAAAAAGCTTAGTTTCAAATGTAACGCGTTAAATTCTTGATTAGGTCCAAAAATTGTAGCCACAGCGTGTAAAATAAAACTCCAATAATATTAAAACAAGTGCACTTGCTTAAATATTAAAAGGAGCCCTCTGGTAGTCGGACCATGGAGCTGCTCAGTCTTTCCTCTGATCCTCTGAGTGTCCGGTCGATGATTCTTCACACGACTCATCAGATCCCTCGTAAAACTGCACGCAACTGATCGGAAGAATCTGCCGCAGTCTGACATCAGCTGAGGGCGGCTGATGGAAGAATATGCAGATGTCTTATGTTGTTATGACGGTACATCCTACTCTATAACCGATGAACATTTGACCCTTCTCCATCGGAGAAGTCTCTGAACTCACTTTCTGCTGCAGTTAATTACAGCCAATTAACATGGACCATATAAGGAAAGTTTCTGTACTCTGAAAATTACTGGGAAGGAAAAGGAAATATGAGAAGGTAACATGAAAGGTGTGAGGACACTATAATCACTCCCATTTAACTGGCATATTGGAAAAATCCATTAATATTATTTTTATTAGAGCTCTCTGATGCTGCAGAAAGATGGAGCTTTTTTTTTTTTTTTTTTTATCTATTGGCGACCAAACATGGGGTTTAATCCATAATAAAGTCTGCATCCAAAAACAGCCTTAAGGCTTTCTTAAATTCATTTAAACACACTCCATTAAAAAATGTATTCTACGTTTGCACAGTTCAAGGTTTTTAAACCCTGAAGTAAGGAGGCAAAACTTTACTTTTTATGTTTAAGGTGTTTCTTATTCAGAATAAATGCAGGTAGAGATGAGTGTGTTCAGGTTGAGTAGTTTCTACAGCGGCTATGGTGGTAAAAGGACTGAACTTTTGGTTACAGAACAGGCCTACTATCCTAAAGTAAAGTACTAAGAGTGGCATCACTGTTTCCAATCAAAACACATCTTACATCTATTCCCCATAGTGTGCAGCTCAATCTGCACACAATTGTAAATGAGCCAGAGTTTGTCCAAAATGATCTTTTTGACCCGCTGCCCCTGAGCAGATGTTAAAAGCAGCTTGAAACAAGAATAAAATGATATATCCGATTACAGAGTAGTTGGCAACAATCCAGACTACGGAAGTCTTTAAGAATCTGAGCATGTTTTCATCCATTGTCTGATAGTAGAAGGGACAGAAGCCATAAGCACCTGTTTTTTAACAACGCACGACAGCATCAGACTTTCAGGTGAAGCAGGAGAGATCTGGTTTTGACCAGTTTTTCTCTTTAAATGAACAATTTCTATATATAAAACTATCCAAAAAAAACCAACAAAAAAAACAGGAGAAAGGGTTGAGGAGCTTTTTTAAAAAGGTGAATTAACTTTTTGTGAAAAAACCTTTTGAGACAATTTATTATTCAAAGCACGACTGGAGAGAAACATAAAAGTTGAAGTTTGACCTTGGCCACAACTCCGCATCCAAACTGATCTTCCTCGTTATACGTCCTTTACTAACCAATCTTCCTCCTTATACGTCCTTTACTAACAACCTTCCTCCTTATACGTCCTTTACTAACCAACCTTCCTCCTTATACGTCCTTTACTAACCAACCTTCCTCCTTATACGTCCTTTACTAACCAACCTTCCTCCTTATACGTCCTTTACTAACCAATCTTCCTCCTTATACGTCCTTTACTAACAACCTTCCTCCTTATACGTCCTTTACTAACAACCTTCCTCCTTATACGTCCTTTACTAACCAACCTTCCTCCTTATACGTCCTTTACTAACCAACTTTCCTCCTTATACGTCCTTTACTAACCAATCTTCCTCCTTATACGTCCTTTACTAACAACCTTCCTCCTTATACGTCCTTTACTAACAACCTTCCTCCTTATACGTCCTTTACTAACCAACCTTCCTCCTTATACGTCCTTTACTAACCAATCTTCCTCCTTATACGTCCTTTACTAACCAATCTTCCTCCTTATACGTCCTTTACTAACCAATCTTCCTCCTTATACGTCCTTTACTAACCAATCTTCCTCCTTATACGTCCTTTACTAACAACCTTCCTCCTTATACGTCCTTTACTAACAACCTTCCTCCTTATACGTCCTTTACTAACCAATCTTCCTCCTTATACGTCCTTTACTAACAACCTTTATAACCCTTTACTAACCAATCTTCCTCCTTATCCTTATACGTCCTTTACTAACCAACCTTCCTCCTTATACGTCCTTTACTAACAACCTTCCTCCTTATACGTCCTTTACTAACCAACCTTCCTCCTTATACGTCCTTTACTAACAACCTTCCTCCTTATACGTCCTTTACTAACCAACCTTCCTCCTTATACGTCCTTTACTAACCAACTTTCCTCCTTATACGTCCTTTACTAACCAACCTTCCTCCTTATACGTCCTTTACTAACAACCTTCCTCCTTATACGTCCTTTACTAACAACCTTCCTCCTTATACGTCCTTTACTAACCAACCTTCCTCCTTATACGTCCTTTACTAACCAATCTTCCTCCTTATACGTCCTTTACTAACAACCTTCCTCCTTATACGTCCTTTACTAACCAACCTTCCTCCTTATACGTCCTTTACTAACCAACCTTCCTCCTTATACGTCCTTTACTAACAACCTTCCTCCTTATACGTCCTTTACTAACCAACCTTCCTCCTTATACGTCCTTTACTAACCAACCTTCCTCCTTATACGTCCTTTACTAACCAACCTTCCTCCTTATACGTCCTTTACTAACAACCTTCCTCCTTATACGTCCTTTACCTTCCTTATACGTCCTTTACTAACCAACTTTCCTCCTTATACGTCCTTTACTAACCAATCTTCCTCCTTATACCTAACAACCTTCCTCCTTATACGTCCTTTACTAACCAACCTTCCTCCTTATACGTCCTTTACTAACCAACCTTCCTCCTTATACGTCCTTTACTAACCAATCTTCCTCCTTATACGTCCTTTACTAACAACCTTCCTCCTTATACGTCCTTTACTAACAACTTCCTCCTTATACGTCCTTTACTAACCAACCTTCCTCCTTATACGTCCTTTACTAACCAATCTTCCTCCTTATACGTCCTTTACTAACCAACCTTCCTCCTTATACGTCCTTTACTAACAACCTTCCTCCTTATACGTCCTTTACTAACCAACCTTCCTCCTTATACGTCCTTTACTAACCAACCTTCCTCCTTATACGTCCTTTACTAACCAACCTTCCTCCTTATACGTCCTTTACTAACCAATCTTCCTCCTTATACGTCCTTTACTAACAACCTTCCTCCTTATACGTCCTTTACTAACCAACCTTCCTCCTTATACGTCCTTTACTAACCAACCTTCCTCCTTATACGTCCTTTACTAACCAATCTTCCTCCTTATACGTCCTTTACTAACCAATCTTCCTCCTTATACGTCCTTTACTAACAACCTTCCTCCTTATACGTCCTTTACTAACCAACCTTCCTCCTTATACGTCCTTTACTAACCAACCTTCCTCCTTATACGTCCTTTACTAACCAACTTTCCTCCTTATACGTCCTTTACTAACCAATCTTCCTCCTTATACGTCCTTTACTAACAACCTTCCTCCTTATACGTCCTTTACTAACAACCTTCCTCCTTATACGTCCTTTACTAACCAACCTTCCTCCTTATACGTCCTTTACTAACCAATCTTCCTCCTTATACGTCCTTTACTAACCAATCTTCCTCCTTATACGTCCTTTACTAACAACCTTCCTCCTTATACGTCCTTTACTAACCAATCTTCCTCCTTATACGTCCTTTACTAACAACCTTCCTCCTTATACGTCCTTTACTAACAACCTTCCTCCTTATACGTCCTTTACTAACCAACTTTCCTCCTTATACGTCCTTTACTAACCAATCTTCCTCCTTATACGTCCTTTACTAACAACCTTCCTCCTTATACGTCCTTTACTAACCAATCTTCCTCCTTATACGTCCTTTACTAACAACCTTCCTCCTTATACGTCCTTTACTAACAACCTTCCTCCTTATACGTCCTTTACTAACCAACTTTCCTCCTTATACGTCCTTTACTAACCAATCTTCCTCCTTATACGTCCTTTACTAACAACCTTCCTCCTTATACGTCCTTTACTAACCAACCTTCCTCCTTATACGTCCTTTACTAACCAACTTTCCTCCTTATACGTCCTTTACTAACCAATCTTCCTCCTTATACGTCCTTTACTAACAACCTTCCTCCTTATACGTCCTTTACTAACCAACCTTCCTCCTTATACGTCCTTTACTAACCAACTTTCCTCCTTATACGTCCTTTACTAACCAATCTTCCTCCTTATACGTCCTTTACTAACCAACCTTCCTCCTTATACGTTGTAGCAAGCTTGGTGCTACCGGGGTCTCTCCTGGACACAGATGACACGCTCAGCCGTACGTTCAGGTGTAAAATGCTTTTATTTGCCCGGCCCATACACCATGCACTTGTGCAACCACTTCCTCCTCCTTCTTCCTGCTCCCTTTATAGGGGAGAGCTCATCAGTTCACATCCAGCTCAGCTGTGCTCATCAGTTTGTATTCGGCTCAGCTGTGCTCATTACACCTGAACCACTCCTCCCACTCCCCACCCCCTGCAGCTGAGCTAACCACACCCCGCCACCACATACGTCCTTTACTAACTGATCTTCCTCAAAATGACAATAAATTCATAAAAGTAACGTAGCTTTACAAAACAGACAATCTGTTACTGTAATAGAGAAGAGAAACACAAAATCTGTCTTCAAAATAACAGCTTCAAACGCTACTTCTCTCATAAGATTTGAACATTTACTTTATGTGCAAAAGCAAAATGCAGTCTCTTATGACTACGTGATTTAACATACAGTATTCCTCATTCCCAAGATAAGACCACATTTCCCATAAACCCCATCAAACCCAGCATGTGTTTGTTTTGATGGTGAGATTTTGGATGAGAGGAGCAGCTGAGGAGCCGTTTTGTTTGGAAAGACTGACTTTGTGCCGTAATACCTTCAGCAGAGCTCCTGCTGAGCTTCAACCTTTTTGCAGAACAATTTGCAAGATTGGCAAATATTGGGGAGATTGCCTGAATTGTGTCAATTATGATTTCCTGGAGCAACTGTCACAGTCAGTAGTTAATGTCGCAGCTGATCAGCATACATCTTCTCTTTGCATAAGATAAATGTTTGTTTTTTTAACAGAATCAATTGACAGTAAAGCTGCAAAGTACAGCAGATGGGCCATGTAATGTTCAGACAAGAAGCCTTGTTCACCAGCCTGCTGGAGGGAGAAGGGAGGGGGGCAGAGGGATGGGGAGGGGGGCACAGGGATGGGGGGAGGGGAGGGAGGGTTCACATCTTAAAGCAACAGAAGTTCCTGTAAGGATGTTAATGGTCGCTGGTCGTGGAGTTCTTACCATCAGTTCACTTAGCCAGAGTAAAAACCACAGTATCGACTCACTTCCGGGACAATAATCGAAGGGCATTTTTCAGCTCTTTTTCTAATCATTACTCAACTGGATGTGTTGATCCTGATTCCACTTTCATTACATTAAATTCAGATCATGTAAAGTGCACGTGTGTTACAATCCGTAAACGTCATAATCCTGATTTCTTGATTTACAACCTGCCGTAGATCCAAACCTGCCAGAACACTTGTCCTCAAATCTGAAGATATTAACAATCAGAACAAAATAGCGACTGTCCAACGAGATCAGAACCAGCTTTAACGGCTGATCAGCAGCAGCTGCATTCACACGATCTCACACTCACTTTTTGTTTGGATTTTAAAAGATAAATGCTGCTTTTATAAAAATCCACAGACATAAAGTCAAAGGAAACTTGTGCTGATTGGACCTCAGACTGCTCCACCTTGAAACCAGCGTGTGTGTGTGTGTGTGTGGTATATCATCGACATACAAAAGTGCCAAAGAAAGTGATGCCGGTGCAAGCTATAGGCTCGTGTCATGGCGCTAGAGTGCGTCTTCTGTTTGGAGGGAGAAGGAAAAGACGGCAGCAGCGGAGTGATGGGTGGGAACGGGAGGAGAGAACGAGAGAGAGAGAGAGAGAGAGAGAGAGAGAGAGAGAGAGAGAGAGAGAGAGAGAGAGAGAGAGAGAGAGAGAGAGAGAGAGAGAGAGAGAGAGAGAGAGAAAAGGCAAAGTGAGGACGAAACATGACTGTCGGCAGACTGGAGATAAAACAGCTTTCAGCACGCCAGCATACAATTGGACTAACAAGTCTCACACTCTGTAGCTCCCTCTCTCTCTCTCTCTCTCTCTCTACACACACACACACACACACACACGAGAGAGAGAGAGAGAGAGAGAGCGAGAGCGAGAGAGAGAGAGAGAGAAAAAATGTCCTCAAATATCTCCTTGACACCGGGCTCATCGACAGCAGGAATACAGCTGATAAGGAGGAGAGGGATGAGAAGGAGATGAACAACAACGCCACATATCTCTGCCAGCACACGCACACGCACACGCACACACACACACACACACACACACACACACACACAGTTCTTCATTCTTGCACCAGAGCCCTTTTGCCCCCTACTGCACACGTACATTGATGTGTGGGATATCTGCAGGTCAGCAGATGAGCTGCAGCCTCCTGATTAGCGATGTGTTCACAGAACTGGTTCCACTTTAAATCCGGTTCCAAGCTGGTTCATTTATTTGACCAACAAACTCCTTATCACACCTTCTGTTCTCCTTCGCCTCAATCTCAGACACTACAGGCTTCAGCCGAGGAGACAGAAAAAAGCACAGATGACGAATGAAAATGCATCATCAGTCCGTCTGTGAGCGTTTTGATCCACCCTCAGATGGAGGGAAAACTCCGTCAGCAGAACAGCAGGTCCACAGTTTAGGTTTGATGGTTCATTACTGTTTCTTTTAGTGTCCGTGACATGTCGTCCCTAAAGCGTCCTTAAATGACAAATAAACGTAATAACTGCATTATTGATGTGAATGGAATCTTGTGTTTAACGTAGCGCTTTTTGCACTGAGTGAAATAAAAATGGTACTTTTTTTTTTTTTTTAAACAAAAGGATGTTTGTTTTTCAAAACAAACAAAGTATGAAAAGGTTTGATAAGATTCAAAAGGATGCAGTCAATAAAATGCCTTGGAAACCTGATGATCTCCTGATGTTAGATTTCAAACTTTCCTTTTTGATAAAGCTTATAGTTACAGCTGTTAACAGAAGCTCCGCCCACCTCTGATCCTGGTTCTGTTAACAGAAGCTCCGCCCACCTTCTGATCCTGGTTCTGTTAACAGAAGCTCCTCCCACCTCTGAGCCTGGTTCTGTCGGAGGTTTCTTCTTGTTAAAGGGAGTTTTTCTTCCCTCTGTTGAAGGTTTTTCTCCCTTAAAGAGTTTTTCCCTCCTAGCTTATGTGGGAATTGTTGAATTGTTGAATTGTTGAATTGTTGAATTGTAGAATTGTTGAATTGTTGAATTGTAGAATTGTTGAATTGTTGAATTGTAGAATTGTAGAATTGTTGAATTGTAGAATTGTTGAATTGTAGAATTGTAGAATTGTTGAATTGTAGAATTGTTGAATTGTTGAATTGTTGAATTGTAGAATTGTTGAATTGTAGAATTGTAGAATTGTTGAATTGTTGAATTGTAGAATTGTTGAATTGTTGAATTGTAGAATTGTAGAATTGTTGAATTGTAGAATTGTAGAATTGTTGAATTGTTGAATTGTAGAATTGTTGAATTGTAGAATTGTAGAATTGTAGAATTGTTGAATTGTAGAATTGTAGAATTGTTGAATTGTAGAATTGTAGAATTGTTGAATTGTTGAACTGTAGAATTGTAGAATTGTTGAATTGTTGAATTGTTGAATTGTTGAATTGTAGAATTGTAGAATTGTTGAATTGTAGAATTGTTGAATTGTAGAATTGTAGAATTGTCGAATTGTCGAATTGTCGAATTGTAGAATTGTTGAATTGTCGAATTGTAGAATTGTTGAATTGTCGAATTGTCGAATTGTAGAATTGTTGAATTGTTGAATTGTAGAATTGTTGAATTGTTGAATTGTTGAATTGTAGAATTGTTGAATTGTAGAATTGTTGAATTGTAGAATTGTAGAATTGTAGAATTGTTGAATTGTAGAATTGTTGAATTGTTGAATTGTAGAATTGTAGAATTGTTGAATTGTTGAATTGTAGAATTGTAGAATTGTTGAATTGTAGAATTGTTGAATTGTTGAATTGTAGAATTGTTGAATTGTTGAATTGTTGAATTGTAGAATTGTAGAATTGTTGAATTGTTGAATTGTAGAATTGTAGAATTGTTGAATTGTTGAATTGTTGAATTGTAGAATTGTTGAATTGTAGAATTGTAGAATTGTAGAATTGTTGAATTGTTGAATTGTTGAATTGTAGAATTGTTGAATTGTTGAATTGTAGAATTGTAGAATTGTTGAATTGTTGAATTGTAGAATTATTGAATTGTTGAATTGTAGAATTGTTGAATTGTAGAATTGTTGAATTGTAGAATTGTAGAATTGTTGAATTGTAGAATTGTTGAATTGTTGAATTGTAGAATTGTAGAATTGTTGAATTGTTGAATTGTAGAATTGTTGAATTGTTGAATTGTTGAATTGTAGAATTGTTGAATTGTTGAATTGTAGAATTGTAGAATTGTTGAATTGTTGAATTGTAGAATTGTTGAATTGTAGAATTGTTGAATTGTAGAATTGTAGAATTGTTGAATTGTAGAATTGTAGAATTGTTGAATTGTTGAATTGTAGAATTGTAGAATTGTAGAATTGTTGAATTGTTGAATTGTTGAATTGTTGAATTGTAGAATTGTTGAATTGTAGAATTGTAGAATTGTTGAATTGTTGAATTGTAGAATTGTTGAATTGTTGAATTGTAGAATTGTAGAATTGTTGAATTGTTGAATTGTTGGGTTTCTCCATAATGTTGTAAAGTTCTGCTGGAAGGACTTTAACGTGTTTAAGTGAAATAACCTGTGTTGTGATTTGGCGCTATATAAATAAAAAAAATTAAATTAATTGAATTGAATTGAATGTCTGATTCAAGGTGGGTTTCCTTCATGTCACTCACACACACACACACACACACACACACACACACACACACACACACACACACACACACACACACACACACACACACACACACACACACACACACACACACACACACACACACACAGTGTCATGGTCCACCTCCATGTGCTAACTGCTCTGATGTTAAATGAGCACCAGTTTCTCATCTCTCACTCAGGTGGAGCAGCGACGATCGGAGAGCTGAAATACTTTGGTGTGAACAGAGTAATATTTTAGCAACCGTCCAGTCGGTTTGAATAAGAAGATCGGATCAATACTGAGACTGCAGGTCTGCTTGTAGGCTCGTGAGGCTGATCTTTGAGTTAAATGCTAACTTCATCCACATGGAGTGACAACGCTAACATGGAGGTCGTCTGCTACATTTTCAAATCAGTATTAGATGCAGAGTGCAGCTGATGTTTTTGCAGTATTTGACTTATTAACCTGAAATTCTGGCCTGAAAATAGAGGAAAAGTTATTCCGACATCCTAAACATGTGTGTCACTAAGTCCAACACGTTTGATTTAAAGTGAATGTTTGCTGGTGAAGAAGTCTCCGACTATCAGCTGTGAGATGGAGGGTCACAGGGTCCATACGGGAAGATGCTGTAACAACACACAGAGCCTGGAGGTAATTCTCTCATTCTCATCGATCGGGTATAATCATATGTTGATTGCTTCTGATGCCATTAAAGTAAAATGCAATATTTCTTTTCAGTGCTGATTTTCTCCCAACACGGTCGCAGCGCCGTCGTGTTCGTCAAAGAAGCTCCGGATACATTCACACAACAGTAACCTGAGACAGACGACACGACGAGAGGCGGGATCAACAAAGACAACATTATGATTTGTATCGGACTACGGATTGTGACTACAGTAGACATGAAGGCAGACGTGGAGTCTGTGATGAGTAGCAGAAAGGAGCCAGCCTCTCAGTGAGCCGTTCACATGGCCTCCGTGTACTTCGGTGGGTTTCTGGGTGTTTTGGTTCCAAAGAAATGCAGCTTAGCTGGAGTGGAAACTATAAAATGCTTGTAGTAGGAGTGGGGGATGAATAAATAAAACCCTCCTCGATAACTGGAGGTTCAGTCGTCCTCGCTAGCCCGTATATTTGAGACAGATGTGTGACGACACTTGACTGTTATATAGTTTGATTACAGTCAAACCAGGAAGTTTCCATCTGATTTACGGCAGCTTTCTTGTTTTTTTTTTGTTTTTTTTGCTGCTTCTTTAGATTCGATAATAATCACAATAACGATATCTTAATGTGGAATGTTGCACCCACTCTTAACCGGCAGACCGTTCAAACTACACCTTTGAATGTCGTGAAATCTAGCTAAAACTTTTAGCAACCGCAACCATCCATCCGTCCGTCCGTCACCTACACCCGCTTGATCCTGAACCTGGAGCCGATCCCAGCTGACTGGGTGAAGGCGGGACTCAACCCGGGACGGGTCACCAGTCCGTTACAGGGCCAACACACAGAGACAGACAGAAACAAAGACCACGCACGCTCTCTTTCACACCGCCGGGCCATTTTACAATCACCAATTAACCTGACACGCATGTTTTTGGACGGTGGGAGGAAGCCGGAGTACCGTGATAGTGGCAGTAGTGATATAATTATCTCCAGTGAGGTGCCAGTGAATCTGTTCTCGGGTGTTGTGGACAGTCAGGCGGAAACTAGACTGCTTCAATAATAATAATAATAATTCGGGACGGGAATATCAGAATAGAAATGTGACAACACATTTTAAAGGGTAATAAAGAGGCAATCAAATCCAGTTCATGAGCAGATGGAGGAAGAGTAGAGAACGCTGCAGAGAACAGGCACCCGTGTTCTTATATTTCACTCTCAGTGGGTACAGTTGCTCACAGCCTACATTCTAGTTCCCCAAAGAGCATCCGAACAAGCACACACACACACACACACACACACACACACACACACACACACACACACACACACACACACACACACACACACACACACACACACACACACACACACACCGCTGAGAGCTATATTATTCCCTCACCGCTTCGCAGACCATGGAAATACTCTGAATTTACTAACCATGACCCAGAAACACGCAGATTACCCTTTCACTCCCTCCTCTCTCTCTCTCTCTCTCTCTCTCTCTCTCTCTCTCTCACACACACACACACACACACACACACACACACACACACACACACACACAGCAGCCTATACAGCGGCAATGCATCAACACGTACCACAGCTCTGATGTGCATACACATACACTCGTTTAAAAGCAAAGGTCATCACACACCCATTCAGCCAACCTCACTCCCAGACATCACCGATAGCAGCTCATTGTGACGTCAGTCGGATCTGGAATCACATTTCTAGTCAAACCCACATCACTCATTTCCGTCTGAACACTTTTCAATTCACCTTTTAAAATCACAACATTGTGCACGTTGTCTTTCAGGATGTCAGGGCGTCGGTCTACATTTTGTAAAAAAAAAAAAGCTAAATTTAGCTCCATGCGCCAGCAGCTCGGTTTTAATTTCTTCCACTGACAGATTATTTCTTTTGAAGGATGTGAAGACGAGCGTTCAGAGGCTACCAGTTATTACAGATATGTCAGAGACCCGTTTCATGCTGCTGAGGTTCAAGTTGTACGGCTCACTTCCATTGATGATATCATAGTGTTTGAGATTTGGTTCCCATCTTTATGCTCCTGTGCATGAATGAGAAATGATCCATACCGATTCATGCAGCAGGAAAAAAAAAAAAGCTAAAGCGTCTGTAAACAACATGAATGTTTATGAGGAGTTTCCCTCGAGGATTGAGCTCCGGATTCAGGTGGAGCAGCTGCACAGGCTCTCTCCGCTCTGTTGTCACACGCCGTGCATTCATAATGCCACGCCGACACACACACACACACACACACACACACACACACACATAAAGACAAGCAGCACTTCCAACTGTCAACATTGAGGCTTTCACAAAGCTTGAACACAGCCATGATCAATGTCACCGGACTGTATTCTCCTTATTTTTCTTCTTCTTACAGACGAAGCCGTGTACCTCCAGAAGTTGGACTGAATGGCAATGAGCACATTTTTGTAACATCATTATTTCAATATGTATCTTCCTTCTCAACGCCATGGAAAACATATCATCTAATGTCAACGGTTTAAAATTCTGGCACTAGACAAAAAGAGAAAACGAATGGTTTCAGAGAATTGGCGTCAGTGTGTTCATCTGGGTAACAGAAAATGAAAGCTGTGTGTGAACGCGTCAGGTCAAAACGCAGCGACTGGTTCGGCTGCTGTGAAGCAAACGTGGCAGGATTATGTATTCCCATGGGGAATGGGGCGGGGGGAGAAGATGGGGGGTGAAATGGATCCAAATGTGCATCTCTGAGTAACATATTAGTCGTATTCATAAGGTTCTGACCCTGTTAAACTTCTTTTTTTTTTTAAATAAAAACCAGAATTATAGAATTGTTTCATATCTCGTTTCTTCGGGAAATCCAGAATCAAACCACCTAAAGACAGCAGGCACCGAAGGTGCTGACCCGATGACCGAGTGCTGTCAGCAGACAGCTGTGATTTGCCTTTAGCTTCATGTTTTTCTGTGCAGTTTACTGAAGCCAAAGTTGCCCACACCAACGGAGCTTCACGGTGGTTCAGGCCGGCACGGAGTCGGTTTCCCAACCAACTCAGTTTGCTCCGCCCAATTAGCGCGCTCTAAATCCTCGCCCCGTTCATTCATTCTGCTCTCCACAAATCTCCACCTCCCCGGGCTCGTCCTGACATTGTCAAATGCTTTATATTGTGTCCATTCAGTCGTGATTTTCAGGCTCAGACATGGGTTTTCTTGTGACGCTTGCTCAGCCTGTTCTGGAGCATCACTCATGCAGAGTCACCGCCAAACAGAAAAGTCTTTCATAAATGGTTAAACCTGACGCAGGGTCCTGACGGTCGTCGTCCTCGTTGTTCCTCATAGCTGAGTTACATCAGTTAAAACTACTACTGGTTGCTGGCTGAGAGGCAGCATCCACCTCAGGGATTGGCCATTTGGTAATTAGCTGTTCATTGACCGTTCACTCACCACGAAAACAGAGTCCGTAAGAACTTCAAACTGTTGATTAATCCATTTAACTGGATTATTGTTCAGCCCTGCTGGACTTTTTCCATTGTTCACGAAACATTTCATACCTGTACTGAAGCGTCCTGTTCTGCACGATATGCGTGGTGAGTTAAAACTCTGAACAACCTGAATGCTCCGGCAACAAGCAAACTACACGCTACAACCACAATACAATATTGGGTTTGCATATGCAATAGAGGTCTTCACGGGTCCTCTCCCGGCGCGAGTCCCAATTAAACTTGTTTGCATTGAGTTGGATAAAGTTTCGTTTTACTGCGGTGAGTTTGAGGTCTGGGAGCTAGAATTTCCAAACCTCAAATTGATCCAGGAGCTCTCAGTATCAGCGCTGACGTCGTAGGAGCGGTGGAGAGGAGAACTACAGTTCGTGTTTGTCATGACAGTGTGGCTGAGCTCAGAGCCGAGTGAAGCAGGAGTATCACTGTATATCTACAAGTGGAGAGTTGTGAACAAAAAGCAGACATGTGATTTTTGTTGACCCTTTCGAGCGAGATATAGAGGCACTCGTACAAACACAAAGGGGAGACAGCACCCGAAAAACACTGCCCTTGTGTTAAGCCTATATTGGCTTTCTGCTGTGATCACATGATGTCACGGATCTTTTCTGTTAGCATGGACGACTAAATGAAAAGGTGCCTCGGGCCTTAAAGCTGCAGAGAGTGCGGCTTTAACTAATTTGACTTGAATCACAGCGACTCGAATCTTTATTTATGATGTTCAGTTAAAAAGCTAAATCTATGCTCCTTCAATGGTGAGATGTGATCCATTATTTATGAGCAGTGTTTGTACCTTTGTGTTGAGTCTCTCCACTTTGTCTACATCTTTCTTCTTCTCCTCTTTTTTCTTTTCACGCTCCTTCTGTGGACCAGAAAAGACAACATGGAGTAAGACGATGTATATTTATTCCCGTTTATACCCTTATCCACTAAAATCACACACACACACACACACACACACACACACACACACACACACGCACGCACGCACGCACAAACAAGCGAAGCCAGGTCAGTTTGATTCCATGAAAAGATTTCCATTTATTACTTACTTAGAAACTCTCCCGATTAAATCAGCAGTATAAAATATTAACAAGCTAAAGACGCAAGATAAAGATTCTGGTGTTGAAAAAAAAAACAATATTTTATAACGTAGTTTAAATAATATAATTTTGGGGTCAATTTAGGTGGAATTGAGCAGCTGTGGCGCCGCATTTTGTTGACTTTTCTGTTGAATTAGCGACAGGGCTGATGAACACCTCTGACGGAAAACTCTTCTATGGCAACGGTTGCCGAGACTCATGGGTATTGTAGTATTTAGACGTGTAATTTCACAAGTAAACCTATACAACGTTGACATTATCCAGGAGATTGCTGTGTTTCTATGTTAAGCAGGATTTTGTTCTGTACCTGCCTCATGGATTCAATTAATCCTCCTCACTTTTCGAGGCTCAGCAGTGAAGAGCCTCCAAGACTTTATTCAAATCACTCGAATTAAAATTGTCCTTTGAAACCGAGTTAACTAACTGTAACCATAATAATACATATTCATCCACAGTGGGCTTGACTGCATTTGAATATACTATATTATTTATTAATGCATTTATGCCTCTACTCTCAACAGTTCAGACGCGACAGATTAAGTCAGCTCTGAATATCACACCGATACACTGAACTGACACATTCCTGTCCTGTAATACTATAATTAGCATACAATACTGCTTAAGATTGGCACTTTTCTTCATTAAATCCCCATGCAGAGCTGCGTTCCATCATTCAGTAGGAGGAAGCACGAGTCCTCGATGTAAAGATTTGCTGTACCTCAAAACAATTAGATGCCTTTCCTTAATGTGATTTTAATGCTCTCACAATGCAGATTTAATGTCCGCACATCATTAGCGTGCAGAAAGTTGATGTCGTGTTTTCAGGTTAATGCTTCAGTCGTGCTAATATGTAAATGAGGCAGCACTGATGTACCAACAGGCTCCAGCTAATGACTGTCAGGATGCCAGAGAGAGAAGCTTCAGTTTGGTGAGTGAAGCCTCCGACCAACCATCGCAGTCACAATAACCGTCTCTACTCTCGCTGCAATTTCTTTATGGACTGTTTATGGTTATTTATGCAGCAATACTTATTTGTCTTGACAAGATGATAAACAATAACCAGCAATATTTACAGTTATGCAGATGAGAACGAACATTGAGGCCATCAAGGGACAGTATCTTATGTGAGCTTATTAAGTCAGCAGTTGTTGTTTTGTTTTTTTACGCCGATGAAATATATTAAAAAGCAAACACAGTACATTATAAACACGGTCACACAGTAAAGCGCGGGTCAAATGTCAAACCGTGCTGCAGGGGAAAGAAATGTTTATTTTTGCTTAAATTTGTGTTGAATTTTCTGCAAAAGCAACGATGGCGCCTGTTTAGCAGAACTACAGACTGATATCCTCAATCATTCAGTTACAATCCATACGCTGCATTTTTAATGCATTTTGTTGACATAGCCATCAGTAGGTTGGAGTATATTATCTGTGCAGCTCTGGCAGGCACCAAGTCTCTGACTCTATTAACTATGAGCTAATGAGGCTAGCTTTGCCCAATTTGCCTCGGCAGCATTAGTGGGCTGTTATACTCCCATCTGATCATCTCTAATAAAACACAGCAAATTACAGCTGGGATCCCCCTCCGCACATCATGTTGGCTATACATCTGACTTTGCTTATTTAATCAGCTCCTGTCTGCTTGGCCAGCCGAACTTAAGGGGGCGCCGACCCCGTGCCTAGGTGCAAAGGATTATGGGTGATAGAGTTGACTCCCTGTCTGAACTGTGAATGTGAAACTTTTGCCCTTAATAGAAAAAACAATGGATCAATAAATGTGGTAATAATAAAAGTGATGCACAAATCTCTCACTACTGTCTGTTAGAGAAGAGAAAATGAGTGAACGAGAAAGTGATTTTAGGACTCTGTCTGTCTGAATACCAACAAAATAAAACAAATACCTGCTCTGGCAGCTGTTAGTTTAACTTAGTGGGGGGAATATCAATGTGAATGACAGAAGTATTGTTTATAATGTGACCTTGTTTGACTGAACTATTTTTTTACTCAACAAAACATCACAGAATTAAAGCACAGCGAGCTAAAAGAAAGTCTTCACAAAGTTCACCCAAGTGTGATTTAACAAACATGAAATGTTCAAATAAAGCCCTGAAACAGCAGCTGAACTCAGGCCGAGTGGCTGCGTTTCCCCGGGTGACAATTTAAGAAAGTTTCAAGAAAGTGGGTGAAAGAAAATGAGAATTAATCCCCGTTTCATTCCACAACTCCTTTGTTGGCTGGCTGATATAATCAACTGCTAATTTTCTAAGATGATGTCAGAAAAAGATCCAATGAAACTTCAAACAAACTAAATAAAATGGCAAAATAATATGGCATTTCAGTGGCTTTCATGAATTCCTTTGATTATAGTCCACTTGTCGTTCCAAACACATCTGATGTCTTCATCTGCCACTGTTTTCCATCTCTCTGGTGGAGGGGAAGCTTCAGTGGACGCTGACTGCACCTCATTATTTAATTGCCACATCTGTTTCCATGGCACGTTATAGCAATTTGATTGGATCAATACACCAACTTTTCCACCTCAGCTGAGCATCAACACAATGAAATTGCAATATTTTTTTTTTGTCCAAGTAACTGCAAATATGAATAAAGCAGGTGGATGGAGAAGCACAAGGTGACAGCAGCGGATCTCTTATAATGTAAAAAAAGAATGTCTGACATAATGTATTTGGTTAAATAATCCATGAGGCCACAGTGGAGAGCGGTCAGGCATTGTCCCATGCGCCATTGGCTAATTATCAGAAAGACAAATGTATGAGCTCAGTCGGAGAGTCTGCTGTTGACTGACTGTCCCAACAAAACACCACATTAAATCTACAAGACAACAAGGTAACAGAAGACAAGCACAGCACACGGCAGCACCACACCACGGGGTAGAGAGGAGACCTGCACCTCCTGTCGGCTCCTGTCAGCCTGGGAGGACGGCGAGGTGGAGGGAGGCGCCGCTTCAGACGACTTCTGCTGCAAGACAGAGAATTTCAGACCCGGGGTGAGACGTGGAGACGAGGAGGAGAGAAAAGGAAGAGAGACAGACAGAGCAAGAACGGGAGGCAGAAAGAGAGCCGAGTTAATTAGAGGGAATGAAGGAGGATTTTCTCGGCTACGGCAGAGAACTCTTCGCTTCGGTAGATGCTGCAGGCCAGGGTTATATATCCAGCCTCCCAGCTGCACAGGATGAATGGTGTCTCGCCACAAACACACACAGTTACAGAGTGTTGGGATGACCTCTATTAACCTGCCATCGACCTTTAAGACAGACCGACAGCACGGCTGGAATTGAACGCTGAAGTCTATCAGCAATACCGACCGGGTGTTTTCACCAGCATGTTTTTTTTTTTCCTAATTTCTCTGTTCATCAAAGTGTTATTGTGAAGTAGGAAAAAGCGTGACGGCAACCGTTACCAACCTCCAGCATGTCTGCTTCAGCAATATTACACGAGAGGGTGTGCTTCAGTGATGCTTACTGACCGCATCACTGTCGTGCCAATAATCACGTTAAAGAACCCCCTCGAGTGTATACAACACGTTACCATCTAAATAAAATATGTAATCTAAATGGTTTCATGTTGCGGGGCAATTCGCTCTCAAAATATGAAACTTTTTGTTAGCGGGAGCTCCGTTTCCATGGCAACACCTGGGGTGTGACTACCAACTGGAAAACAATCAGTCACCTCAGTAGAAGCAAATGTAATGGCTGCCATGTTTACTACTCCGGGAAGTAGTCCGTGGCACTCAGTGGTATTGCATTTCCGCATCGGCCACATTTTTCAGACCCGGAAGGCTTTTATATTCAGTCAATGTTTTAGCTCAAATCATCATCTTTTACTAACCAAGTAGTTTTTTCCTAACTTTTCACACCTATCGTTGACTAACCGGTGCATTTCACGCTTCGGAGTAATAACGAGTTGGCCAATCTCAATATGCAGTTCTCCATAGACAGACAATATGAAAGTGCCAGATGGACAGAGAAACAAAGAGGAATGGAAGGAGACTTGAGGGAGAACCAGAAATAAGAGTCAATAAAAGGTTCATTTCCATCACAAAATTTGCATGCATGGCTCTTTCATGTTCAGGACACTCTGGGGAATTCTAACTAAGTGAAAAGCCGTCCTAATGCCTTCCACAGCTTAGTGCACAAAAAAATCTATCATGAAAGCAGGCCAGCACCAAGAAATGAAAACACAATTTCTACAGTAATTACTGCCATTTTCAATCTGTCCTCAAAATCCATACCAATCCAATCCCATCAGCCACTTCACCACAGAACTTCCTAAAGCTTTCCTGCCAGTAATGAGATGCACCAGTTAACAGATTTAACTAAACAGTGCTGATGCTACCTTGCCCTTGTCTTAATCTCTTTCTTGTTTATTCTTTGCCATCTGTTTGTTCGCTGCCTTTCTACGTGCACCGCAGCTTCAGCTACCTCCCTCAAGATTTGTGCCTCGTCTCTACTTACTGCCTCTCCACACACCAGCTGAACAGATTAATTATTCCAAAAAGAAGCAAAAGTAATCAGGTCATAAAAACACAAAAAATACATAGGGTTTTTATGCAGTCTATTACGAGGGTGGAAAGGACATAGACTGATTTTATAGAACACTGAGCCATATGAAGCAACTGTGAAGCATTTAATACGATTTTTGTCAGAATCGGTATGAAGGAAGAAAAACTTCAGGGTCTGAAATGATTTCAGTCATACTTTCCTCGCACAAAAATCCACAGTGGTGGAAAATAGAAAATTAAACTGTCTAATCCAATGATTCAAGACATCAAACCAGCAGTCCCAGCTGCAAAGCCATGGAAATATTCCAAGTTGGTTTACTTAGAAGTGCATTTGGTTTTTTTGTGGGCAGTATTGAAGGTCCCATATTGTGTAAATTCAGATTTTCATTTCCTTTTTGGATTATAAAGCAGGTTGAGGGGCTTGATAAATCCTGTCAGTGTCAAAACGCTCAGTCTGCAGAGAAATGAGCAGAGCCAGTGTTCAGCAACCGTAGCGTTTGGTAAGGTTGTGATGTCACAAAGTCACACTCATTTTATTTGTCTGCTCTGAACACAGACTACTGTGCAGAAGAAAACACACCGCTTTCATTTTGTCAAGCTACTGATAGTAGAAAACCTGTAATTGGCCTGGGTGGGTTTGTTACTCAGAAAAAAGTCAGCCAATCAGAAAAGAGGGTCTTTGATATTAATACACCTTAAAGACAAAGACACAAAACAGCCTGTTCTTGGTAGAACCCCAGAAAGAAGCTTAAGAGAGAAGATGTAAAACGTTGAGATTATTTTGGGTATTTCAAAATAAAACAAATACCCACTTATGGATGTCAAACTGTTCATAGCTGCACCTGTCCACTACATACAAAAGGTGGCCTAGTTTTATGGCATAAGTCAGTTTCCTTGTTAAGTAAACGGTCTGCACTTGTATAGCGCTTTATCACCTTAGCGGTCTCAAAGCGCTTTTATACTGTTTCCCATTCATCCAATCACACACACATTCACACACCAATGAGCCATTCAAGGTGCTCGCCATCAGGGATACATTCAAACACAATCACACACCAATGGTATGTGAGCAACTTGGGGTTTTACGGACATTAGGCAGGTGGACAGTAGGAGCCGGGCATTGAACCACCAACCTTCCAATTAGTGGGTAACCCCCTCTCCTATCTGCCCCAAAGTCTGGAGACCTTTACAAACACACATTATTGCTGTGACAGCAAATGTTTACACTGAGCTACAATTTATTACAACTTGAGTTTTATTTTTGTTGCTAAGCTATGTCCTTTACAATAAAAATTTTCTTATCAAAGTAATTTCTGAAATGTGTAGACATTCCTGCAAATTGTGTGTGTGTGTGTGTGTGTGTGTGTGTGTGTGTGTGTGTGTGTGTGTGTGTGTGTGTGTGTGTGTGTGTGTGTGTGTGTGTGTGTACCAGGACCATTGCTAATAAATCCTTATTACAAATGAAAAACATTAAAGCTGCAAACCAGAGTCTGGCTTCTGTGGTGGAGGGTCACAATAGTTTAGAAGAGAAGACAAACTATAATTGACTTTCCAAACAGGCTCAGATTGTCTAAATTCTTATGATTGATGCTGCATCTCCAAATGTCAGCATTTACTTTGAGTGCATTTATCAAGGGGAAAAAAAGCAATGGTCAAATCTACAAAAATAATCCAATAAATCATATTGTTCCGAACTGTTTTGTATGAGTTGTTTGTCTTTTTTTTTTGTCTATTAAGCCACAAAATGCTTGAAGACACCTGACTACATGTATCAACTCACCCCGACCACAGCCAGCGTCATGCCAAGGCCCAGAAAACCGTCTCAATGTTACATTTTGCCCTTCCCTAGTCAAGTACATGCGTGAAGGACTAGGGTGAAAGAAGGAGGTCATGTGACAGAGGTCATGTGATGAAGTACAAAGAGTGACAAAGTCCACGAAAGGACGAGGTTGGAGATAATTGGACGGGCGACACACGTGACTTTCACGCAGGAAACCGGTGTTCAAAGTCCATTAAAGACCAAAAGTCAACGTGGATTTCTTCATAGTATACATAATTTACATAAAATTCATTTTTCTAATACAAACCATGGTATTTTCCAAAACATAAACACGTGGATTTTGGTGTATTAATCTAATGCATCTTACTGTTCACAACCTTGACACAGATTCCTGTATTGACGGGTGTATTGCACACGTTGCCGTGATCCTTAGTTGACCAGCAATATCTGAAAGTGTTAACTGATCTGGCTGACCTTCATTTATTAGTGCTGACATGTTCCAAAAAAAATGTATGTGTGGGAGTCCAGTTGTCTGGAACCAGAGAGGGCGCAGCAGAGTGTGTTCCTCCCCTGCGAAGGTAAGATCAGGATGAAGGGAGGTTGCATCTGGTGGGAATGCATGAAGTCCCGCTCTGAAAAAAACCACACCAAGCGCTCCTTCACATCTAAATGTTTAAATCCAGGCAGAGAAAAATGAATTTGCAGATAGAGGTTACATCACAGCCATCCTCCTCCCTTCCTCCTCCCCTCCTCCTCCTTTGCTCTCCGAACCACCTCAGGCTGGAAACTAACGCTGACTACAGTATGTCTTTGAGGGCAGAACACAGAAATGTTTTCTCCACTTTTCATCTTTCTCCGTTTCCATTCCCCCCCCCCTCTCCCCCCACTGTTAAGGCATCAAACGGCCGCTTGCTCTTGTTGCCTGTGGTGAAAGAAGCGCGGCTGAGATGTGAATTCTGAGCATTTTCCACCCCATACTTATTCTGTTGATGTCTTTTAGACAACCCCCCTCAAAACTTCCTACTCTTCCGACTTTGATGGTGCCAGAGATGTCGACACAGCACTAAACAGGCGCAGATGGGCCGATGATGAAGATAAAGAGGAGGGGGGCTGGAGGGTGAGAGGGGGCAGTGAAAGGGATACGGAGGGAGGGGCAGCGGGGAGGATGAAACGAGGATAGATAACAAGAGGAGTAGCGAGCGGGGTGAAAGAGGATGAACAGGGGTTGAATAGATATTAGGACTTGGAGATAGAAGTGTCTGGCTCGGTGCTGATAGTGAGAGAGAGAGAGAGATGGTGAACGTCCTCGCTGAGATTTGTCTGCTGGGTGGACTTCGAACCGCTTCATTTGTACTCTACCAGAGGACACTCGCTGAGGCAAAGTGGGACACTTACACACAGGCTAATAAAAGAAGAATTATGGCGGCGGAGGGATGGTTTTAAATGCTTCAGCTATAACATATTTCCACAGCATCCTCACAGAATATTGAGTCGTCGCCGAGCAGGCGACCTTGAGCTTTGTGGTGTGACACAGTTGCGTTGACGAATGTCCTCACAATCACAAAGTGTGGAGGATTTCTCATAAAACTGAATACATTTGGTTTGAAAGCAAAGATATACTTATGAATTATGTTACTGGAACATTACAGCCAACAATTTAAGGTCTGAGCAGGTCATCTTTGGCCACATTTTAATTTCTAGTGGCATCAAACAGATGTGTGAAGCTCAAATGAGTTCAGACTAAGAAAGGAAAAAGCATATAGTAGTAATGAAAGTGGCACACGGAGACTCGTATCTTGCTTGATTTGACACTAACGGCTCGGTCACATCAGCAGGTAAGGAATGAACACTGGAACAACATCTGGAATCAGCTCTACTTGGTGGATTTCCTTGTACACACTCACCATGATAATACTAGCCTGCTAGCGGTGTGATAGTACACACATTTCACTGTCTGGTATGAACTCAGCACAGCAGAGAAAAAGGAAAATGCATAAAATGAGATTTTTATGATTCATTTTCAAAAAAGAAAACATTCTAAATTGTCTCATGGTCCATTGTTTTAACACTTAAAACAGTCAAATCCTGCATACTGTTAATAAGAAAACACTATAAAACAAATAATAAACACGTCCCTTGAGACATGCAACATATTCCTGATGAACTTAACTTACCAATAAAACCAGAAGAACCGTGTAAGAGTTGGTTCTTCCCACTGTGGGAGATTTTCCTTCCTGTTATCTAAAACGGTTCTGTTATAAGAAATGTATAATGTTAAGTGAATTGAAATGATGTGTGTAGTGATTTGGTTCGATATAAATAAAATGGAATGGAATGGAATTGAATTAATCTTTGAGGACTCAGCCATCTTGTTTGAATAACGTTTTTTGTCCCCGGACACACTGGACCGGGGCGACAGTCAGTGTGAGCTCCACGTGTCGGCCCATTGAGAGCAGAGAAGTCGCAGGTTCTGTCTGTGTACCAGGGCTCATTAAAAACGTGTGGTGGGAGTTCGCCAACTTTGCAAAAATAATAAATTCCATACAGTATTGTCCCAATTTTCAAGGCTAACCCTTCTAGAAGTTCATCACTGATCACAACAATTGGTGGAAAAATGGTCCAAACTCTCATTCCTGGAAAGTGAAAACACTTGTGACAGTAACTGTTTGGATCACAGGGCAGAGGTGTCACACCAAACCAAAAGTTTGGGGATGAATACAAATACCATTACAGCCCTACACCAGGCTCTAACTTGACGTAAGACTTCATAGAGTTGACCGGGTTCACTGGGTCACCATGCTGACAGTTCATTTTAGAACTTAAACCAAAGTGGCTGAGGCTGATGACAACATTGTTTTTTTTAATCTGATGATGATGTTAAATGAAAAGTGAAAAGTTCACCAACTGATTTTAATTAATTCTAAGTGGTTTGCAATTGTGTGCTTTCAGTCTGGACATGCTGTAAGAGGTGGACTGGATTGACCAACTAACTGAAACAACCATCTTATTAATGCTGCGATGCAAAACTGGCTAAAGGTCATTACAAAGAAATGGTGGCAGCGACACTGTCTGTCTTTGGTCTGAACTTTGTGAACTTGTCCTGTTCTCAATGATGTGCTGCCATAACTGAGCAAGTCAGTCAGCTGGAGGGCAGCTGTGGCAGGTTAGCACTTGCATTTTACGAGCTGGATATCAGTTAGCCTGCGAGCTGAAACCAAATGTCCAAAGACAAAGGTGTTTATTGCGAGAATTAAAGGTGTGGTGAAAAGCCAACGTTCACAATAAGGTGAGGTGTTAAATTGTTAAACATGGGGTACATTTTCAGACAGATTAGAAAGCTTGGTAAAGATGACCAAACCTTGCACACAGCTGCTGATCTCTGCCTGAGGTGGGATTGAATGTCAGAAAGACAAGAAGTCGTCGGACACCCTCCTCTGTTTGTGATAATGTTAAAGAAAACAGACGTCTTAAATCATAAAGATTTTTAATAGAATGAAAACCAACAACTAAAAGAAATGACCTCAACAATAGAACTCTTCACAGCCTCTGAACTGAGAGCTGTCTATGTTGTTCTCATCAACCAAAAAAATAAAAGTGACCTCATCCAAACTCCCCCTGCAGCTCTTCTGCCATCCACTGACGTCACGATACAATAAGTGAGAGGATGGCAGAAGTTCACAAGGCTGCCACAGCTGGCTGCGGGAACACACACAACACGAGTGAATACTGTTGACAACGCGGGCAGGACATCCCGATGACTAACACGGGAAAATAAGGTTGAAAATCAGCAACGTCCTCCTCCGGGCGCCAATGTGCTGCGTTCTGGTGACATTTTTAGGCCAATCACTGCAGCTCATCACAGACAGTTCACAAGATGCACTCTGATGTCTCCTTGATTCCAGTAACATCGAAATAATTTGTAGTGTGGATGCACACACAGACACACACAGACACACACACACACACACACACACACACACACACACACACACACACACACACACACACACACACACACACACACGGATTCACTCATGGCAGGACAATGAGCTCATGCTCCATGGGCAGGGGACATCAAGTGCATGCACTCATGTACTTCACTGAGAACGAAGTAGGGCAAGCTGTCCATTACTGAAGGACACTGCTGTCTCTTCATTGGTCTCAAACACGCAAATAAATACTAAAAACCACCACTTCAAACTCAGAAGCATGAGAACCTAACAGTCCACGTCGGCAGCAGCGCGGCTCTTTGAAAGCCATATATTTGGTTCGAGTTTGAATTCAATGGTTTTATGATAAAAGTGAGATAGGAGAACCAGAGGACGTGTTTTTTTGTCACACTCAGGCCTGAAAACCAGCCTATAATACTTTGACGCCACGGACAGAACTGCTTCTGTATTATCTAATGCCTTGTGATTTAGTACCAAATTTGAATCCCCATACTGCATCCGCACTAACACGTTTATGTTTTACAAACTTTGCACCATTTACACAAAAGTAAATCTTCACCTGAACACCTTATTTTATTGAATTGTTTTTGCTGCAGTAACTTTCTGATGCTCTGCTTGCAGCTAGCAAGCAAGCGTCTACTGAGAGCATGTGAGGCGTTTAGGGAACATCGGTACATTGCAGGCTTTAGCAATAGCTTCCATTTGAGGTGTTAAAGGAGCATTGGCAAAATGTAGCATCAGTGATAACTTGTATATGGTGTTTAGGGGACATTTGTCAACTGTAGCTAGAGGAAAACCACTTGGGTTACACTCTCCCCCTCTAAACTGCATGAAATCTAAAGATTTGAACCACTGTGTTTAGTGTCATTTTCCTTTACTTGATAGGGATTTGATGAAATTAGTATAGAAAAGGTATCACTCAGGAGTGAGTGTGTGTCCCGGTAACAGTATCGAAAGGTTTTGAACAGTACAAAACCCTCCTTCACTCGTGAGGTTAAGTCACCTAACATTTTTAAAGCTGCACTAATCAATGTTTTCCTATTCATGGGTTAACTGTCTACGTATAATGTGGAAGTAGTCGCTCAATGTGCAGTTCCTGTCAGTCCTATAGAGATTTTTAGCACCCTCTAGCTCACTGTTTTGGTTTTAAGACCCCTGACTTCAGTGTTTTGTTTCTGATTGCACCAGCCGAGGGTCATCAATTTTACTTTAATATTTGCACATTTGTTCAAATGAGGGAAAAGTTACTAAAGTGTACTTCATGGTCCAGCAGAGGTCAGCTGAACCCGCTGTATGCCTCGTGTTCGGTAAACTGAGCCGTGATAACCGAATCATCACAGCACTGAAGCATCTGAGAACCGCGTTATGCAACTATTTTGGATTCTACACTTTAAATTGCAAAAATAATCATTGTCATATTTCTGGAAAAAGGCAGCTCTTTCTCTACAACCACAACAAATGGAAGAACTTACCCGATGGCATCAGAAACAAGTGGAACAACAGCGACTACTTCTTGCAACGCTCCTCTGCCAACTTACATTTGTCAGCAACAACAACAACAACAACAGGGGTTTGTAATTTGTGTTTAAAGGTTGGTGCATTGCTCACAAGTGGCCAAAATGTTTTATCAAAGATTCAAATCTCAAGACAACGCTTGCAAACTAAGTAGAAATGAATGTGCCATAAATTTCTGTTAGTGGCTGTTCAAAGTTTAAAATGTTTGCTTTTTATCCAGGAAGACTTCTCACGCTTGTTTATGGTAAATGTAAATTTATGTGATAAATGTTATCTTCAATCTGTGTGAAAAGTCAGTGGAAGTTTCCATCTCATCAAAGAAGAAGCAGACAAAACTCTGAATATGACCAGGCAGGTTCCATCTTCCAGTTCTTTTGTATGATCACAGTAACTCACACAACTCAGAACAATCAGAACGAAATATTTTGAATGCAAAAATGTCTAAGTACTATCAATCTGGATTAAATGCTGTTTCCTTGGATGACCAGAATATAACGATACCGTAGTCATTTAATCCAAAAGCATCACATCCAGCATCTCACTTTTCAGCGAACTGTCAATCCCATCCAAACACACGGGTAAAAACAGTGTGATGATGTAATGGCAGTAAAGCCTGCCGAGACACAAACTTTCTTTTCAATAAGTGTTCAACAAATAGATCAAACCAACAAATTCCAACACACACACACAAACTATTGCTCAGGGTTACTGTAGCCCGCCCTCTCCTCTTCTTTCTCCATCTGCGTGAAACTGCTTAAAGTGATAATGAGTTGTTTTTAATAATTAATTTGCATATAAAAGCCGAGCCGTCTGTGTGGGTGGCAGAAACAGATCCTAGATCACAGTCTAGCTGCTGGCAGCGCTTCAGAGAAAGCAGGAGAAAACACAGAGCAAGAGGCAGGAGGCGAGAGGGGAAAAAAAGACGACAAACTGAGAAACAGAAAGAAGAAGAGAATGTGGGAAACGAAAAGAGACGCTGAAATGAAATAAAGATGCAGCAGAGAAAGGCTGCTGTTTACAAGACAGTTTACATTAACAGCATCTGGTGTTTAAGTCGGAAAGTGTTTCCTCTTCCTGTCAACTTTTTGTTGCTCATTTTGTGGATTGCTGTCAGGTCGGATTCTCGCTGGTGTGAGTGGAGTGCATCGCTGTGAGGATTGAAATTACATTCAGTGTTGCAGATAGTGAACAGTCTACCAGGCTAACGTTACATCATTCATCGTCGGCTAAAGCTACAACCGTCCAGAGCCTTGTCAAAGATGGCTGCAACAACACAACCACAAACAGACCACGAATAGTTGTAAACAACTGCAATGAGGCCAATGTCTTGCTCCAGGAAGCAGAGCTGTTGCTAATGTCATGACGAAGGGTTCACTTCTATTCAAGTGTCCCAGTGAGCCATGAATGTGACAGTAAAATGAGCATGTACGACACACAGCCTCTGAAACGGAAGCAGCTAAATGGAATCTTTATTCTGTTATTTACACTTGTGCTTTTCGGGTGAAAAATGAAAGCAACAACAAGCATCTCTGGTGTTTTAACAGATTCTTTTTAATCTACGATAGATTTCGTTGTATAAAAAGGAGACGTCTAACAAATAGTTTTCACGCTATAACTTATGAAGAATGGGTTGCAGCAATTAAGTTTCCTACAATGTAAAGATAAGATAGAACTTAAAGCAACATAGTGCAACTATTTGCCTTAAAAATCAGCTTCTAAATATTTAGGATGGTAAAATGACAGACTGGAATCTCTTTCCCTGCCTCTCTTGAACTAGGAAATGTGGGGTCGACGTAACACTTTACCCACACACCACCAACTGCAAGTCTTCAGCCAGCTCGGTACTCTCAGTACAGACATACTGGCAGCGGTGAAGAGACCAAAGAGGATGATGAGAGAGGAAGACGAGAAGAGAAAAGCTGACAGCGAACAAGCAAGAGTACAGACTAGATTCAATTTTGCGTTGTCTCAGTTTTTGGCGAGAGCTTTGCGAAATAAACGGCTGCAAGACAGCAGTCGGACTGGTGAGTAAAACCAACTGGGTTGCTTTTATCTTGTGTAATTCAACTTGCTCGGTGTTCGGCTGAGTTATCAAAGTTGTCGACATCCTCGTTTTTGATCACAGGTCAAGTCTGCCCATTTCAACAGAATTAGACATCTAGAGATAACGCTGGTAATAAGTGCACAATCAACAGCATGCCACTTGAGTTTGCATCACTTTGGCGAATCAAGGTTTTGTATTGAAATCATGATTTCATGTGATCACAATCTGGCTGTGTTCTGCCCACAGACTGTAGAACACTGTAGCAGAAGTTGGGAGCAGCTGATCAGAGTTTGATGAGGTTCTTTATATCAATGTGTCCAAATGGACCCCAGTCTTATTATTGCTCGACGACTAATAATTAATATAGATATCTGTGAAGAAATGGAGACTGAATCTCGCTTGCATACATGACTCTACGCAATTCGCAGTATAAAAGCAAGCCATTCGCTGAAACACACAGAAACACAAAGAAATACCAAGAAATACCAAGAAACACGCAGAAACACAGAAACAGGCAGAAACACAAAGAAATTCAAAGAAATACAAAGAAACATATGAACACTGAAACCCACTGAAACCCACTGAAGCACACTGAAACCCACTGAAGCACACTGAAGCACAATGAAACACAATGAAACACACTGAAGCACAATGAAACACACTGAAACACACTGAAGCACAATGAAACACACTGAAGCACACTGAAACACACTGAAGCACAATGAAACACACTGAAGCACACTGAAACACACTGAAACACACTGAAGCACACTGAAACACACTGAAGCACACTGAAGCACAATGAAACACACTGAAACACACTGAAACACACTGAAGCACACTGAAACACACTGAAACACACTGAAGCACAATGAAACACACTGAAGCACAATGAAACACACTGAAGCACACTGAAACACACTGAAGCACAATGAAACACACTGAAACACACTGAAGCACACTGAAGCACAATGAAACACACTGAAGCACAATGAAACACACTGAAGCACAATGAAACACACTGAAACACACTGAAGCACACTGAAACACACTGAAGCACAATGAAACACACTGAAGCACACTGAAGCACAATGAAACACACTGAAACACACTGAAACACACTGAAGCACAATGAAACACACTGAAGCACACTGAAACACACTGAAACACACTGAAACACACTGAAGCACAATGAAACACACTGAAACACACTGAAGCACACTGAAACACAATGAAACACACTGAAACACACTGAAACACACTGAAGCACGCACCTTTCATACCGATAATCTCTGTGGAACAGAGAAAAAGGCGATGTCACCCACCTACAAACACACCTACACAAACCTTTCCTTTCTCCTCCCTCTCCCACTCAAAAGGAGCCCCAGCCTTGACACTGATGAACAAACACACACACAGACGTCTCCTCCGCCTGATAAAACGCCGCATCAGAAGATAACAGTGTTTTTCAAAGGTTATTCTCGAACTGCGTGCGGCAATTCTCGGTATCAGATCCACTAAGACGTTTTTTGGGAGCTGCAATCATGGTTGAAAGGGATTTCACTGCCTCTCCACACATTCAAGCTCAGCACACATCGGCAGTGTGAGAGATTAAAGAGCAGAAAAGGTCAGCAACAGTAAAAAAAAAAAATAATAAATAAATACAAATAAAAAACATTTTATAGGACGAGTGAGTGAAAGACAAGGAAACTGGAAGCTACTGTGAGGATTTTGGCATGAAAAAGTCCACACTGGAACACGTTCAAGGAAAAAAAGAGGAAAAGAAGCCAAATTTGATAAGTAGCACATCTCAACTTTTAACACAGCGGGTGCCAAAACCATTCCCATACTTTTTGCTGCAGGTTTCAGCCTCTCTATTAATTTCCAGTTTCTCACCAAAAGGCGAATGACGGGAAATCCTTCACATTTGATCATTAATAAGACGTTTTCTGTAAACAAAGTGTGCACATACAGATATTGATGCTGTTATGAACAAACACTTTCCAATAAAAGAGGAAACCCAAAACCTAAAGGCACAGAGAAACTGCCATTTTGCATTTCCGTCTTTCTGTAAGCACATTCAGGTGTCAAGCAGCCAACCACTGACACACAGGTTACACTCAACCGCCTCCAACCACAGCAGCTCCGATCGCAGTAACAACAGTAACACGGACGGACAACAAGAGGTGTTCGGTGATACTCACTGGAGCCACGGCCGCAGCTTCTTTGTCGTAGTACTTTTTCCTCTCGTACTTGTCCCGGATGAAGACTTCCACTGCTCTGAAGGTCAGAGGTCAAGGAATGAAACATGAAGAACATCCAACAACACAATAGCCAAATACACAACATACATCTTCAATAAACCGGGGAAATCATTAAACATACTGTAGTTCTCGGAAATACCAGAAGAGAAATTGGTCTCATCAATTTAAAGGTGTCCGAGTAAAATCTGTTTAAAAGCCTTATATGTACTTTTAATTAAGAACGACGTGAAGCAGCGGTGAGATTAATGAACGGACTGTCAGGAGGCAGGAAGGAGCAGAACACCGATCCAGAGCCTGAAAACACGGTTGAGTGGATTGAGTTGTTTTTTTTTTTTTTAAAAAAGGCTTTTTTAACTGTACATTCAACGATTCAAAGACCTTTATTGTCATCTCATCGCTGCATTTATACTTGTCAGTATGAAAATGCTGACTATGGTGAAATTAATTAGCATTTGAACATAAAAAATAAACAAATAAATACAAAATAAGTAGAGAATGTAGGGAGTCTAGTGTGTAAGGTTGAATTGATGCAGACATAAAAACAACAGCGTTCGTGAACATGGAAGATAAACATATAAATAAAACTGGCTCTCAACCTAACTCAACCTCCATCAGAGCCAGGCAGTACATCAGCGCTAATCCCGACCATCTTATCTCCCCATTTCAGCAGCGACGCCTCCGTCGGATGGAGTAATAGACCTCAAAAGATTGAAAAATGATGACCACCCACACGAGCGGAGCCACCAGATAGGCTGCTGGTGCTGCATCTCAAACACGACGCTCATTCATTACTGCTGACTGGAAACAGCGCAGCAGATCGGATGCTACACAGATACTTGGCCGACGGCTGCCGTGGATCAACGTGTGCCAAAACGACACGGCGGTTGTGTCCACATGACCGTAAGGGAAGTAAAAGGAAGACAGGTGCTACACTGATGAAGGACCCACAAAACATACAAAACATACCAAGACAGACAGATTGCTGATCTTTGACCTAAATCATATCCGGTTCGGCTCTGATGAGACGTCCAACAGCTGAACTGGTTCATATTCATCATTCTGTATAACAGATGAACATCACAGCGAGGATGAGCAGATAGACCTGAGCTGAAAAAACAAATCAGAAAACACAGGAGCTTTATTGTTACTGCGGACCTGTTTACAGCCCGGTGGGAGGAGAATAAACTGTCCTTGGTCCTGTAAGCGATCAGATCACAGTCAGCACAACACGGGACTCAACTGTGGCTCCTTTTTCATCTGACTTCATCGTTCGCTGCTTCGTCTTTGGAAGATCACACAACTATCGAATATCAAAAGTCTGAAAACCTTTCTGCCTCTGACAGTTACTTTGACAAAATGTGAGTTTCCGAGAGGTTGTCATGTTAAGCAATAAATATTCACATAGCTGAGCTCCACTCAAACCAGCTGAATAAGCTTCCTCAAATGTGACCAATAACAAATCGATACTCTTCACACACATTTTGTATCACAACAGCTTAAATTCAGCAGCATGTTCATTGCTTTTTTTCCTGCATGCTTCTAATTTGAAAAGTTGAGACATTCAGCTGACCCGAGGTGTAACTTTGATCTCTCACTCGCTCAGTGACAGAGACTCTCTTTATAGCTCCGCCCCTCTGCTGCGGCCCAGCCACATATATTGTATTAATGGTATTTACCTCTTTTATGAGCCCCTTTGTCTTTCCAGCTCAGTGTGAGAGTCTCTGAGCGCATTTCTACAGAGACGCATCTGTAGAAATCCCATTTAAACCACCTCCACATGGGGTTTGCAAAAATCACACTTCATGTGGGTTTTTCTTACTGTCCAGACTTTCAAAATTGTATCTGAAAACAGTCTGGATATGATAAAAAATAAATAAATAAATAAATAAATTTAAAAAAAATAGAACTGTGCTGGCAGTCTGAACAAAGCCAAATTCTACTAGACTTTGAAGATTAAATGCATCCAGTGAGACAAGCTTTACGTGACTCTACAGTCAGTATACAGCTGGAGGACAACTTCTCCGCTGGACCTCAGTTGTTCAGTATTACAGCTTTACTGTGGTTTCTTAAAATCATTTAAAAGGAGATTTTTCACGATGATAAAGAAATAAATCAGGCGTAAAATTTACATAAAAATACTGAAGTTTAAAATGTTGCAGTTTGTTCAAATGTGATCAAATATGCTGGCAGTACTAGTGTTTTCAAAGTATTGAAGAATTCTCAGCATCATACTCAAATTGACCATTAAAAACCCATATTATTCCACACAATGTAAATCATGCGTGTGTGTGTGTGTGTGTGAACATGAAAACATTCACGAACACACACACACACACACACTGATGGAGGAGTTGAAAACTGTGGCGGGGGAGTCCAACTGTGTTTCCTCATTTGCATACAGTAAATAGCAGGTCCAAAGTGATGTGTGAGTATAAACACAGAAGTGCACTAAGAAACACACACATGGAGGCTGGAGCTCTCCTAATCCCGGGTCTGTTATCTGCTGCTTTCAGCCAGCGGCGCTGCTGTCAGAACGACTAATGGACTTCAAAAGAGTGAAGAATGATGACCACCCGCACAAATGGGCCTGCCAGATACAAGATAGGGTATTAGAGCAGCGTTTCAAGCAGGGAGATTATTTATTTCAGTCTGCTGGTGAAAATATGAACATATGCTGCGGTGTTAACAACACAGCTGTCTTGTCTTGTATCGTGGAAAAGGGCAAAGTGGGAACCGCTGCTGTGGTGCTGTAAACCGACAGTGCTGGAGGTGTCCCGGTTGAACGTGTGGAGCGACGCTGACGTAGCGAGCGTGTCACGTCTCACTCGGTGCTGGAGATGATTGCGGGTGTGCAGATGAAGCTGCGGTTTGATCGTGACAACGTGCTCCATCTGCCACCGTCATCAAACACAGAGGAAGGCTGATTGAAGGAGACATTTTAAACTGGATTAACCTGATCAATCTAATGATACACACCGCGTACCCAATATTGTCTAATTTGCCGCTATATTTTTTAATAAATATAATTTAATCAATTTTTTTAAATAACAATCTGCATGTTTATTATCTCCTTGCAGAAATGTCTGAAGTTTTCCAATTGTTAATGAACCTCAGCTGAGATGTAAAGAAGCAGTGCCTGAAGTTTCTCTGACGTAACCGACAGAAAAACTGGCATTTGTCGGCCCTTTTTGTTGATTAGAGAATGATTTGCACATAAAAGGATCTTTGATCTCAACTGAATTCAGCAGTAAACCTGCAAACTGCGCTTGCTTTATAATGACAGAGACCAGGAGGATTTTATTTTACCAAAATCTTAACGACTTTTCTGCCGTGAATATCTCCGTATTAAAAACCAATCAGAGGTGGATTTTGCAGCGAAACATTAATTTGAGTTTGATCAACAAAAACATATTTTTACATTTTACAAATGACACAATTGCATCAGAAAAAAACGTCTCCACTGAAATCTTCTTGGATCGGGAGGTTTCACGCCTGCGTACGGTGACATGAGAAGTCTGATATGACTGCAGAGTGAAAGACGGACTGGACGTTGAAATACGCTGTAAACACACAGATAAACAGTAAGTATCTTCCAGTGGGTCAACTTTGCACCTTGTGCTGATGTAGATGTCTACTGCAGGATGTGTCAGTGCAGCGTGACATCACTGGAGGGCGTGGTTACAGTTGAAACAGATTTGATCTGTAACATACATGGAAAAAAAAAAGCTGAGCTCGAGTCACCAACGATCACAAGAGGAAAAGTCTGAATGGGAGTTGGATCTTTGGCAGCGGAGTCGCTGGATGGGAGTGGTAATAAAGAGGACCGCTCCGGGATTAGACCGCTGGAAAACCGGACAGAGAATGTGAGTGGATGGTGTGGCAGCAGAGAGGAGGATGGGGTGTGTGTGTGTGTGTGTGTGTGTGTGTGTGTGTGTGTGTGTGTGTGTGTGTGTGTGTGTGTGTGTGTGTGTGTGTGTGTGTGTGTGTGTGTGTGTGTGTGTGTGTGTGTGTGTGTGTGTGTGTGTGTGTGTGGGGGTCAGGTTTGCTGGTGGCACTGCTTGAGATTTATTCAGACATCAAGACAGCACGGCTACTACAACATTCTGCAGCAACACACCAGCTGATCTGCTTTGATCTTAGTGAGACCGTCACTGCTTAATGAGCCAAAAACACACCTGCAGGCTCTATGAGGACTATTTGACCAAGAAGCAGAGTGATGGAGCTGCATCAGAAGACCTGGCCTCCACCATCATCTGACTTAAATCCAATCGATATGGTTCGGGACGAGTTGGACCACAAATTGAAGGAAAAGCAGCTAACAGGGGTTCTACATATGTGGGAATTCCTTCAAGACTCCTGCGGAATCTCAAAAACACACAAGAAACAAGGTGCAAAACTTCTATCAAAGCAAATTTTAAACATGTTTAAAATTTTAAAAGAGACTAAAATGTTAAACATATCTTTAATCTATTTAAAAGAAGTTTGCTGAATAATTCTACGTGTCATTTCATCGGGATTTCTTCAGATTTGCTCTACACTGTAGAAAATACTCACATTTAAGAAAAACCCTTGAATGAGTGTGTGTGTACTGGATGTGACACATGTAGTATGATGACATCATATTTATGGGGTCACTCGGAGTTCATATGCAGATATATAGTGTCATAGGGAGCATTTAGATTTGCATGTAAATATAAACTGACGTATATGCTGACACAGAGACTTCTTTTAATGCAAATCTGTGCTGACACGTATGTTGACATGGAGGGTTTTATGTCAGTGTGCAGTGATTCTTCCTGGAGTAGTAAACATTGCATACATTACATAAGAGTCTACTGACGCCACTGATTGTTTTCCAGTTGTTAGTCGTACCCCATGTGTTGGCATGGAAACGGAGATCACACCAACAAAAAGTTTTATACTTTCAGAGAAAAGTGCCCCAAAATATGAACACATTTTGATTACTACTTTTATTTCGTTGGTAACTTGTTGTATTATCGCAATATTACCTCAGTGAGGCTTGCGGTCCTGAACGCATCACCGTCGTGCCAATACTGACGTTAAAGCATCACCCTCGAGTGGAATATCGCTTAAATAAAGAGTGAGAGAAGAAGCAGGAGGAGGATACTGGTCGGTCTGAGGTCGTCTGAAGTTCTCGGGTAGGTGGGCTTCGTACAGCCGTCTGGCCCGGCCGTTGCCCACGTCCACCATACTCTGCAGGGGGGACACGGAGGAGGAAGACATGGGCCATTTATCCAGAGGAGGCAACTGGTCGAGCTTCTAATACACACACAGCCTCTTCTTTCATACATCACATCTGCATTCAACTCAACTTGCCTGCTGACTCCTTTCCACACACACACACACACACACACACACACACACACACACACACACACACACACACACACACACACACACACACACACACACACACACACACACACACACACACACACACACACACACACACACTGGCCGTATGTGTCAGGGCTAAATTAAGAGGAGGGTGATGAATGGGGAGATGATAGGAGAAGTGGAGGAGACGGAGTCGGAATAATCAGCCATCCAGAATTAATTACTCATTGGAAACAGTGATTAACATTCAGACTGGGACGCGGTCTACTCGCACTCAGCTGATGGATCGGCACCGCCACGAAGAAACACACCAACTCACACACACCTGTCCCACACGACACGCATGCACACCAAACCATTGGATATATCAACAACTGGATGATTAAATAAATTCCTGGCATGATGCTAATGCGAGTTTCACACACACACACACACACACACACACACACACACACACACACACACACACACACACACACACACACACACACACACACACACACAGGACGATGTAAATAAATCATTTAATGCCTTCGTAAGTCAAAAACTTTACTAATGTGTAAAATAAAACAAATAAAACTGATATCATAAAACGTGTCACTTCTGTTGATTTTTTTTTTTTTTTTAAATCGTATTTCCATTCAGCATGAACATGTTTTACAATTTTGCCCCGACAATTCCCATCATGCTTTTGGGTCATGTTAAAAATAAACATAATCTTCCACCATATAAACTTCATGCTGAATCTCCTGTTCTCATTTTATTCATAGATCTCCCTCATTACTGTGATACGGAGATTGAAAATCTGTAAAAATCAGAATGCTTTTCTTTTCTGTACGATTTTTACGTTTAACAGTGAATATCAAAGACACTGATATCGCTAGAGAGAGTTTCACTGATTCCAGCTGGGTTTTAATACGAGAAGAAATCTGAGGAAAAATCGAAAAAAAAAAAAAATGTCCAGTTCAAAGGGTTAAAGGAAAACTACACGGTAATGAAGAGATTGGACTTTGCTGCTGCAGTGATTTTACAAACAAATCCTTTTTAATCCTAAATCTTTTCATAGTTTCCACCACATGGCTCACTCCTATTGTTCCCCTTTCTACAGTTAATGATGTCTGAAATCTACATCTGATTCCAGCTTCATATTTGAGTCACTATCAGTAGCAGTGCATTAGTTATGATGTGTTTCCTCTTTCATATAAAGACCAGCAGCTGAAAAGCAGTGAAATCAGTATGTGTATTGTGATTTATGACTGTTTTCTTTTAATACTCCAGCTGTCAGATCAGTGTTTCCACACATGTGCTTACATGTTTAAAGGTTCGTACCGTTTGTGTGTGTGTGCGTGTGGGTGTGTGTGTGTGTGTGTGTGTGTACCTGGATCTGCTCAGATGTCCACTGGTCCAGATTGACAGACTTGACTCTGGAGATGTGGACGCCCAGGTTGCGGTGGATGCCGGCGCAGCGGATACACATGAACACCCCGAGGTTCCATGACGCCCATCGAGGACCTGAAACAGGGACGAGACGGGGAGAGAGAGAGAGGGAGAAGATTTCAGCTTTAAAGCTACACTGGTTAAAATTTTAACGTGCAGCTCCTGCTGTGTTATCACTTTAACTGACTGAGTAGTGCCACTGCGGAGGGAAGTATTCCATCTCAACCATTTGACTCAATTTAGATGGAGTCTTTGAATTCCTTTGCAAATAAACTCAAATCTGTGGAAGTGATGGAACAGCGGGAAGCGATGAATAAATAAAATACAGCCACCACGAAATGAAAAAGCAAGTGACCACGATTCCCTTTGAAACTTTTCAACATCTCCAACACTTTCTTTAAAAGACGGGCCTCTAAAATCCAAAGGAAACTCTCTGTGCAATCTCGTGTCACCAAGTGTGAAGTTACAAAGTCCAATTTCTACTGAATAATTATGGTTCTTTTAGGTTCTAGTGAAAGCTGCAACAACAATTAATATGCGGGTCGTGGTTCCTGTGACTTCAAGCGTGGCATTATTGGTGTTTTTAAACTGAGCAATCGGAGGCTGTAGTGAACACATGCTCAACTTAACCTGCGTGTTCTCCTGAACACGGGTGCGTTAGGTCACGTGCGCCGCGATTTTGTTCCTTTCTCTGCGCGGCTTCATATTCCACCCGTTTTATCTTACGTCCTGATCTGGTCCATGTATCCCTGATTTCTGTGCTTCTATCGCGAGTAAACTTTGTTAAACGGCCTCTTTTTTGTCCGTTTTGTGGTTATTTGTTGTCATTTCCTATTTTGTGCTGCAGCCTGCAAACAAAGTTAATCCAGCCTGCTGTGTTTTAGTCATTAAAAACATTAACTTCTACTTATTGCGTAACTATTTTACATTTTACATACTTTTATCCTATTTTCATCTTGCATGTTTTAATCACCGTTTTCAATTGTATTTGTTTTTAAATGTCCTTTTATTCTGCCTTATGTTTTGATGCTTTTAATGGTTTTATGTGAAGCACTCTGAATTGTCTTGTTGTTGAAATGTGCTCTACAAATAAACTTGCCTTACATATCATGTCTGTGGCTGGAGGAGAACGCATTTCTTGTCAAAGTGGAAAGACTGCGGGTAGACGGTGATGAAGTGATGTGTTTTACCATCGGAAGTTTGCACATGGGTGTTTTATTTTGACCCGATTCTCATCTGGCAGCCATGTTGGAGACGAAACGCGCCGCAGACGGAACTGGTGGGAAATAGCCTGAAGAGAAATATGTAGTCTGGTCTGATTAATGTCCATTTCTGCTGAGTCAGCAGATGATAGGATCAGAATTCAGCAATAACTGCATGAACCCATGACCTGCCTTGTGACAACAGTCCACGAGGTTGTGATGTCACGGTGTGGGAAACGTTTCCTTAATAATCAATCATGGTTTGAATGCCACATAGTCTGAGTATGATCGCTGACCACGTGGATCCCTTTACGGCCACAGTTTTCCATCTTCTAATGGCTACTCCGAGCATGATAATGTCACAAAGGACGTCACTAACTGCTTTCATGATGCTGGCAGTGAATTTGGTGGACTGCAGTGGCCTCCCCGGTCATCAGACCTGAATGAAACACTCGTGTCATGTGGTTGAACAGGAGACTGGCAGCATGGACGATGTGATGCAGCCACGTCGACATGGAGCAGATTCTTAAAGGAATCATGTGGAATCCACGACACCAAGAACTGAGGCTATCTGGTAAACCGGTAAATAGTCTGCACTTGTATAGCGCTTCATCACCGTAGCGGTTTTACTAAAAAGTGGATATTTGGGCTTTTACTCTACCGGTAGAGCGGGTCGCCCACTAATCAAAAGGTTGGCGGTTCGATCCCCAGCACCTCCCGTTCACATGCCGAAGTGTCCTCGGGCAAAACACTGAACCCCTAGTTGCCCTTGATGTGAATGTGTTCCGGATGGCAGCTCAGCTTCACTAGTGTGTGAATGTGTGTGAATGGCTGAATGGGAAATGGCTTCGAGACCACTCCGGTGATAAAGCGCTACATAAGTGAACACCATCTCACCATTTATGTGATTAGAGATCTGCTTTGGAAGGAGTTGGTTAGAAAGCAGTAAGTCGGTAGCAGCAGTGATGTCCACCACGGTCGAACAGTCCCATCTACAGAAGCTCAGAAGTTGCAGCTTGAACAAACTGTTTGACTAACAAAGGATTTCTAGAAAGTGCTGCAGCACGCAGGTACAGAAGTCTATCAGAGGTAAGCAGAAACTCCAAAGTTAATGTGGAAAGATAAACCAGCACAAACATTTAAAGCCTCTTCGTACTTTGGAGAAAATGTCTAATTCAGTTTCAGAACGTACACATTTTAGGTTATCCGGAGACATTTTGAAGGCATTCTTATCAAAACTGTTCAGGAAGTAGTAACATCCTAAATCCCTTCAATGCATCTCAATGAAGGAGCCCAGCGTAGCGAATAACATTTATTGATTACAGTTCATGTGCTTTAAAAGCAATACAAAAGCACAAGAATGCAGAAATATGTGCAGAAACTTTGCATTTAATCAACGTTCAACTAATTGCTACAGACTTGTTGAAATTTCAGTCTTTAAAGACAGAAAATTCTTGTACTTTCATTGCATACATTTTCTCTCTCATTTAGTGATAGCTTCAATTACAAGTCAGCGTGATTAAAAACCCTTTTCAAAATATGAAAGGTACTATAATACAGGGTTTTTAACTCATTGAAAGCAGCTTCGAGTTTGAATAAGCCAGTTCTGAAAAGTTTAATTGGAGTTTGTGTCTTTGCTTGCGAGACACGAGGCCACTGCAAAAATAACCAACATGGGGTTACATAAAAGCCCGGCAGAGAAGAAGAAAGGAGGCCATGAGAGTGCCGCACAGAACAAAATGAAGTGAGGAACCTCCAGGCAGACAAAGACGAGACTTTGATTCTTGTTGACACACAATCGTGCGATCTCTGTTGAGAGGAGCGAGGGAAATTTGGAATTATTCCACAAGCAACTGTCTGAACCAGAGTCCTGCAGATTTACTTCCGAGACGGCATTCAGTATCTTCAAAATACTCTCTGACCTTTCCCCTGGCGAGCTAACGGACCATCTAAAGAACTGGCTGTTCGCCAAACCCCAAGTATGGTTTAGAAACTAGTGAAATGCACAATAATGTGATTGGCGGTCGAGAGGCGGTACAAATTTAAACGAGAGAACCAATCAAAAACAAGGCTCAGAGTTTGAACGCGTAAGTGAATGGATCCTGTCTACATGTAGAGAGATGGCCTTACTGTGCAGCTTTTTACCAAATTAATATATTCAGATGTGTCTCCTTTGTAATCACCAACATATAAGAACAATGCTCTTTCTTCATTCATTCTACATGGATAATGAAATGTGACTTTAAATGCCTTAAGGTTCTCATTTCAGCTCAATTAGCAGGCTAGAGCATGTAAAAACTAAAATATTATATTTCAGCAGATTACCAGACAGAAATCCGATTCTGGTTTTGTTTACTTCTGTCTGAACTCAGACACCTACTGTTTTTAACACTGCCAGACAGATGTGGTAACAGAGCTGCTGCCCCACAGGTCCTCCTGCTCTCATCAGAGTGGAAAAGCCTCTGAATTGACTGCAGGACAGCAGAAGCATCCTCAGCATGCCTCAAACAACGGAGCACATACAGCGTGTCTGAAGGTAAAGGATTCTTCACCTGTTCACAATTCAAAGACTGACAAAAAGCCTGCCATCGTAGCCTGTTGGAAGTCTCTACAGATCTTCAGACACTTTCTCATGATGAAAAAGAAAGAAAGGAGCAGCTTTGTAAAGACCTGCCTGACTTTCACACCTCCACAAACCAAAACGGGTGATCATCGGATTTTTCTTCTCAGAAGAGTTGAAAAATTGTCAGACGCAGTTTCTGTCAATCTCACAAATAAAAGGGTGTTTCAGTCACTGTTGGAGAATCCAGTCGGCGCTCTGGCTCAGACGGGAAACTTGTGTGCTTGTTATTTTCAGTGCATTAAGTATGGAAACATGCAGCGCAGTATTAGCACCAGGATTGTTCACTCATACAGGTCCACAAACTGAGTGTAAAACTTTTCATGTTCAACAGAAAAGGAGGGACCTCAGAAGTGATTTCAAACCGCGGTGGCACTATAATACTGTTGGATAGAAACCATCAGTGAGTTTATTGTGAGCGTGAAACAGTGGGCACCAAAAAACAGCTTCGTTTTTAGGTAAAGTAACTAAACAAAGTCAGCAGATATGTCGGCAAGTGATGCATTCAAATGTTTGTTATTTTCTGGTAAGTGCAGGACGGCGATCTGAGACACGACACGAATTCACATAAGAGTCTGAACAGAAGTATGCAAATTGAGCCACAGCACTTTGACATACGTGAAGGAAAGTTAAACTCACTGAAATCCAGAATATTAACACACTCTAACAAACTCGGGGAAACTCTTTAAAACATCCTCTTTGAGTGAACTCAGGTTAAAAGCTCCCCATAGAAATCTGTCTTCGAATGCCTCAGCCAACATGTCTAAAGTGCCACAAAACATGCCGAACTCAGCCAAATCTCCACGGGGATGAATGGGAGATGGCGCAGTAATGACAGTCAAATCATTTTAATGGGCTCGTGGCGACGGCCCCTCCGCGTCATCGTTGGCTCCGTCCCTCTCCGGTCCACGGAGCTTACTCTCTGTCAGTGCGAGGATTGAAAGCGACTTTCAACACAGTAAGTGCAAAGGCTCAACTTCTTTATGGATCCGGGCTACGTAACGGCAGCGCGGCAGTGCCGGCTGAATGGCAGAGGAGGGAGCGAGTGCCGTCCAGTGGGCTCGCCTGGTCTCGGGTAAGAGCATCAGTGTTGTTAATGCAGTGGCACTAATGCACTAGACGGCCTAAAGGAGCATTAAGGCAGGGATGACTGAGTGTTAAGCCTAAATCAAGCAGCTCAGCCATTGTAAGCTGGACTCTATCTGCTGGATATCTGTCGGTATCTATTGGACTGCACATCGGTCCGCTCTCTCTAACTTCTCAAAAATATTCCAAAATGAATGCATGAAGCGGCCCCAGCTCGGTTCTCATTTACATACAGTGGCATACAAAGTGCAGATGTGTATTCCCACATATTCTTTATGCATGCAGGCAGAGGCTGGAAATCAATTTTCAGTGCACTGCAGGACATTACACCGAAGTTTTCTTGAGAGTAACTTTCCAAATGAGCACTTATTATCCTCTGGTCCTCTAGTATTTCTGTTAAGAAAATCAACTTTGCAAAAAAAGTGAATATCTGATACTCTAAATGCTAAACTGAGCAGCCTGCACTGATGCTTTTTGATACTCTAAACAGTGTCTGTGGATGATGACCAGCTGAACCTCTGAGTCACTTAGTGTATCTGATTAGTCCCCACTTTGATTTCAGAAAGTTCTTGTAAATGGGGATTCAGGTTTCAGTAAAACCTAATTAACACGAGCAGATGCCAATTATTTGGTACTTTCAATGGTTTTATAGGTTTTGCTGTGGCAGGAGAAAACGCAACGATCATTCATTATGCCTTTTGTCTCGTTTGTCCAAACTATAGCCATTTAAAGTCAAACTTAAAATCAAACAAACCAGTAGACATGGACTCCACAAGCTTCTAAATGTGTCCTGCGGTATCTGGTACCAAGACTTTAGAGTTGTGAGTTGGGGTCGCTGACCACCGCTAACCACCGCTAACCACCTCTCAACACCGCTAACCACCGCTAACCGGGACGACCCCACAAGGAGATTTGACAAACAAAAAGCGACCGTTCACTATTTCTCAGATCTTAATAAACGTTCTTTAATTCATCTCTCAGTGGCCATAATGTGCATTTCAAGAAAAAGTACAATTTGATATTCGCAGGGAACCACTTGACTGTTATTCAAATGGCCCCTCCCCCTTATCTCCTCCAACTAACCACCAGTGGAGCCTGTTTCCTCAACTGACTATTGGGTTGTTCTGATAATGATAATCACACACACAGACAAAAACACATCTGTGTCATCAATCTAGATCTTCTGACCACAAAAAAACATTCTGGATTCTGCTCTAAATATTACTTACATAACAAAATATATACTAATATTACATAATAAACAGTTATTTGCCCATCTGGGTATAAAAATATGCTACAGACTTGCAGCAAAATCTGATTGCTGGCCAACTTTAAGTAAGCTGTGGATTTACATATTTGTACACGTGTTATCAGGCTCGCTGCTTCATCCCAATATCTCACTGCACTCCCGTCTTTGTTTGGAAACAGAGTCACTTCATTTAAAAGGTTCAATTTGAGGTTGGTATGAGGATCAAATGTGGAGCAGTTGTAATATGTTTTCACCTAAGGTGAATTTAACTCAATTTCAACTCCTAATAACTGTGGTTGTCTGTGGCAGAGATGTTCCACAACAAGGGAACAGCTCCCCTGAAAGATCAAATCTGGACCAGCAGTAACAAAATAGATGTTTTGGGTCCTTTATGGCAGCTTGTGTAGAGACAGGTTAAAGTTACGTGCCCTGAACTAAGCTGTATTGTGATTTGGCGTGATATGAATAAAACTGAATTGAATTCATGTTAAACTTTTGTGGCAGGTGTAATTTAACAGTAGTTGTTTTACAGGCTATGCAGAGTTAAAGGCCACTGTGATGGATGAGTCCTGACCAACTGCTCCGGTCTGCATCTCTTGAGCTGCTGTCGGCTGCATGGCCTGTTTTAAATCAGATGTGTCTCTATGACTTATGACTATGAACTGAGCATCAGATAGATAAGCAGCAGCGCCGGTTACCACGTTTTAGTACCTGTCGTCTGCGTCTCGTGCCAATAACTCACATTCAGTTACTGTTTTGTTGTGGATTCATCTTTACACTGAAGTCTGGACCAAAATAGACGTCTGAATTGAGTTGTCTCTGTAGACATGAGCCCTGCAGTCCACACACACACACACACACACACACACACACACACACACACACACACACACACACACACACACATTACAAACACACCAGTGCTAATTTGTAGACTGCTGACCTGATTAGACACAAATTAGCTCTTCTCTCTCACTAACTCACTAACTCACACACACACACACACACACACACACACACACACACACACACACACACACACACACACACACACACACACACACACGACTGAGCACTTACATGCAGGTAAATCCGACGGCCATAAAGGAGGCCACACACAGAGCCACGCCCACTTGCAGACACAAAGATGCCATATAAACACGACATCACAGGCACACACACATTTCAGTAATTATGCATAAAAAATACACTCCGACACACACACACACGGTGCATTTTCACATAGAAACAGAAAAACACCCTGAGACCAACAAAGCGAGTCCTCCCAGCTGAGACGCGCAGACACACACACACACACACACACACACACACACACACACACACACACACACACACACACACACACACACACACACCCTGGAGCTTTGATGAGTGACAGCGGAACTTTCCAACGGGGGAGGGGGGGCAGTCAGCCGAGCATGAAATTAAAGCCCCAACTGTCAACCTGAGGACAGTCAGGACAACGACTGAAGGGTGTGTGTGTGCACGTGGAAGTGTGAGACAGTAAAGTAGGGACGGTGACCACAGATGTCAGGTGTGGTACGGAGCGCTCTTCCACGGAGATCAAGCGCTGATGCCACAGACTGGATATAAAACCACAGACTGGATATAAAACCACAGACTGGATATAAAACCACAGACTGGATATAAAACCACAGACCGGATATAAAACCACAGACCGGATATAAAACCACAGACCGGATATAAAACCACAGACTGGATATAAAACTACAGACTGGATATAAAACCACAGACCGGATATAAAACCACAGACCGGATATAAAACCACAGACTGGATATAAAACCACAGACTGGATATAAAACCACAGACTGGATATAAAACCACAGACTGGATATAAAACCACAGACCGGATATAAAACCACAGACTGGATATAAAACCACAGACTGGATATAAAACCACAGACTGGATATAAAATCACAGACCGGATATAAAACCACAGACCGGATATTAAAGTGTTCGTAGCTTCCAGGTCTGAAAAATTAGGCCGATGCAGAAGTGCCTTCTGCTGCAATACCAGCGAGTGCCACTAGAGGTCGGCTCCAAAAAGCCTCCGGCTCCATAGACTCCCATTCAACTTCTCTCATCAAATCCAAAGTGAATAAAATGTGTCCATCAGTTATCTCGGTGTTGTTAGCTAAAGTCACTCCTTCTTCTTAGTTTTCTGGAGGTCCATCTGAAAATAATCCCTCATTCATTAGAAAAGAAGATTCAAGAAGACCTGTTTTGGGGGGGCGTGTCTGTTTGATTGACAGGCCTGTGGTGCAGTCAGGTTACAGCTATCGGTGGGCGGGACGTAGTGTCATCAGGTTTCCAATCCAATCAGTCAGATCCACTGCTGACTCCTCCCCTAGCTCCTCCAAATATGGTCACTTCCTTCTCCGAACTAGCAAAGATGGTGACGGACAGAATCTGAACTGGAGGCTTCATAACGGCCGTTCGGGTGACATCACTGCTGGTTGCCGCTTGGGTGATTGACACTTCTTGATCTGCTGTTTCCAAATTATATATATATATATATATATATATATATATATATATAGTGAACCCTCGCTATAACGCGGTTCACCTTTCACGGTCTCGCTGCTTCACGGATTTGCATCGTGCATTGAAATCACATTACGACTATATGTAATGTAGATATATTTAATGTCCAGTTCTATCTATTTCAATTGTAAAATAAAGGTTACTACTTCACGGATTTCGCCTATCACGGTTTCTATTTGGAACGTAACCCCCGCGAAAAACGAGGGTTCACTGTATATATATATATATATATATATATATATATATATATATATATATATATGTATTTGCTGGGATTCCCGCTAAGTTATCCCTAGCTCTCTGTTTGTCTCAATAGGTTTTTTTCTACAGGAAATAAATATATGGAACTTCGACCTCCACCTAAAAACCACAGATGGATGAATAAAGTGAAGAAATGATTCCACCTGCTGGTGATAAAAGGTGGTGAAGGAGATTCAGGTTTTATTCTATATGTCACGAACCAAAGATGAACTAATTAATAGGCCAAAGTTGTATGTATTCACAGCTGGTTGCTGTCAAAAACTGTTGATTACTATGTTCCATCATTATCATAAACACACACTGTTGTTTATTTGGACTCCTTCTGCTGGACAGCGTGTGTGGGACTAAACTGAACCATTTTCTCCTGTTTCTAGCTGCTCGGAATAAAAACTACATATTTGTGATCCTCTTTGGATTTACAACCATCAGCAGGGATAAACAGGTTTAGGGAAAACTGCCACAGAAAGTAAAAGAGATTGACAGGACTTTTAAAAAAATGAAATACAACATAAATCATTAAAAGTCATTTTTCATCCAAAATGCAAAAAAAAAAAAACCTCTCACTCAGTTATCTATTATTATATTATAGAAATGACAATAATATAATATATTTATCTGAACATCTTCAGCGCTCCAATAAATGTTAGCTCAATTTAACCTTAACCTAAAATTAATCTGAAATCTTGTAGGTTTTATTCCACATCGTTGGACTGACTTGAACCATCTTTACACTTTGGATCAAACAATGAGCTCAACCACTGTCATTATTTATTTAAAAGTATTTTGAACCAAGTATTTGAACAATTTTAAACATAATGTAGTAACCAGAACTCCATCTGACAAACACCTCCCACCTTCTTCTCTTCTTTTATTGGAATCGTCTTTTTCATTTCTTTTCCACTCTGCACCATTTTGTCAAACTAATCTCCTATAAAACACCTTGAAGGCTTGAATCTTGCTGTAATACATTCTTTAATAATGTTTGTCAGTATGAAACCACTTTAATTCTGCTGCTTTTTTACTTCTAGGAACAAGAAACAACTGCTGATATCACTGCATGAAGGCTGAATGGAGCCACGGCTGAGATAAGCTGAAATTCAGCGAGATCCTCCTTTAAAGAAGGTTAACAACCTCCATTTCCTCATTAATAAAATGCGCTCTTAGTAAATCACGGAGAGGCTGCCAGAACCTCCGGTGCCGGTGAGAGGAGGAGGAGGAGGAGGAGGAGGAGGAGGAGGAGGGGGAGGAGGCAGAACCACAAGCGGAGACCGTGAGCGGGAAATAAAGAATCACTGTGCTGCCCCCTGCTGGCCCACCACAGTGATTCAGTGTCAGTGATGAGGAAGAAGAGGAGGAGTGGACAGACGCTGTGTTTCCTCTTTAGAATAACAAGAGGAAGATAAAAACTCATCATCTCCTCTTATTGTCTGGACTCAGACAAATGGAGGGACATTACGGTGCCGACGGTCCGTAAATCAGGACAGATGGATACAAGGTAAAAAAAAAAAAAAACATCATCAGAGGTAATAAAGACCAGAGCAGGCGGAGGGATGTACACCGGGGACGCAGCAAAACCAGAAATAAAATATCAGCTCTACAATTTGCCGTGATGTTTGTCTCAATAGGTTTTTTTCTACAGGAAATAAATATATGGAACTTCGACCTCCACCTAAAAACCACAGATGGATGAATAAAGTGAAGAAATGATTCCACCTGCTGGTGATAAAAGGTGGTGAAGGAGATTCAGGTTTTATTCTATATGTCACGAACCAAAGATGAACTAATTAATAGGCCAAAGTTGTATGTATTCACAGCTGGTTGCTGTCAAAAACTGTTGATCACTATGTTCCATCATTATCATAAACACACACTGTTGTTTATTTGGACTCCTTCTGCTGGACAGCGTGTGTGGGACTAAACTGAACCATTTTCTCCTGTTTCTAGCTGCTCGGAATAAAAACTACATATTTGTGATCCTCTTTGGATTTACAACCATCAGCAGGGATAAACAGGTTTAGGGAAAACTGCCACAGAAAGTAAAAGAGATTGACAGGACTTTTAAAAAAATGAAATACAACATAAATCATTAAAAGTCATTTTTCATCCAAAATGCAAAAAAAAAAAAACTCTCACTCAGTTAACTATTATTATATAATAGAAATGACAATAATATAATATATTTATCTGAACATCTTCAGCGCTCCAATAAATGTTAGCTCAATTTAACCTTAACCTAAAATTAATCTGAAATCTCGTAGGTTTTATTCCACATCGTTGGACTGACTTGAACCATCTTTACACTTTGGATCAAACAATGAGCTCAACCACTGTCATTATAAACTAATGTTCTCATTTACTTAAAAGAATTTTGAACAATTTTAAACATAATCATATCAGTATTTGCACACATCATCTGCATAGATACTGAATCATTTTTCACTGACATTATTAGTTCAAAGAACAAAAGTTTCTTAATGTTTTTGTAGAAGAGTACAAAACACAAAACAGAACAGCAGCACTGGATGACATTAATGAAGCTGGATTCAGAAGATGTTTAGAAGAAGTTAAAAAAAAAAAAACTCAAACAATTAAACATTTTGTAATTGTTTCACCTACTTACTGTCATCTAGCAATAAATATTTGTTTGTTTTTTAGTCAAAATGAATGAATGACAGAATATCAGAGCGATGTCACTGACACTGAAGCCTCTTCATGGCTGTTGAGAGAGTGATGTAATACACATCTTTGTTTTGGTCTTTTTTGAAGCATGATTTATAGTCAACAATTTCTGAAACTAAAAAACAACAAAGGCAACATCTCCCTCCGTTATATTACTTTAGATGCTTTAACACCGAAAACAGAACCACACTCATCTTGCATTGCATTTCTCACATCTATAAAGATGAGTAGAAAAGTCCCCCAACAGTAACTGTGTGAAGCTGAAGCACTAAATCCTGAAGCTGCAGCCTCCCGAGGTCTGACTCCTCCAACAGGATGCTGCAAAACCAACCTGCCCTTCACACCTTTCAAATGTGTGTGAGCTTCTGGTTCCAAATCGGATTGTGTGTGCGTGCGTGCATGTGTGTGTGTGCCAGTATTTTATGTGTGGGGCAGAAGAGCGGTACCAAGGACAGGTCGTCAAAGCGCTGAGTGCCCCGCGGGTGCTCGCCAAGATCTGCTGTGCCAGCACAGAGCAGCGCCCGCCACAAATCATATTACTGACACACAGCCAGGCCGTGTGTGTGTGTGTGTGTGTGTGTGTGTGTGTGTGTGTGTGTGTGTGTGTGTGTGTGTGTGTGTGTGTGTGTGTGTGTGTGTGTGTGTGTGTGTGTGTGTGTGTGTGTGTAGCATCTGAATCACATTGGTGAAAGGATATTGTTAAAACTAAAGGTGAAAATTATAGTCTTGACTCTTAAGTAGTGGACAGACTGAGATGCCTGAGAGGACGGGGAAATGGAAATTGCAATCAATAAGGACTCCATCTCTCTCTGTCACACACACACACGGAGGAAATGTGGGGCAGTGTGTGTGTGTGTGTGTGTGTGTGTGTGTGTGTGTGTGTGTGTGTGTGTGTGTGTGTGTGTGTGTGTGTGTGTGTGTGTGTGTGTGTGTAAACAGAAGGCAGGATTGAGGATGGAATTACAGCTGAGCGGCTCAGGTGAGTCACCACACTGCAGCGGTCGTAGCCACCCCCCCACCCCCCACCCCGACACCTACACACCCCGACACCCCCAACTGCAGCAGGCAGCTCGATAGATGGTATCTGGTCGCACCAAGGTCTAAAACAAACTGATCAATCGGTGCAGAGCTCTGTTCTCCGAGTGGTCAATCAGCCGCGGAGCGAAGGCTTCTTTTAAAAATCGATGAACGTTAATCCACAGCCTCTGCTGGGTTTTGTGCTGCGCTGCATCCAGCGGAGACTTTTTTCATATTCAGGCCAGAAGACGGTCGATTTAAAAAGTTGACAAAACAATCTGGACTCCGCTTCAGGCAAAATCAATGTTTTCATTCTTGTATGTTGCAGAGAAATACATCCTTACTTTACCTTTTTAGCCACTTAGTCACACTTGTATAAGAAGAAATGAAAACCACAGAGCAGCAGGAACGTCACAAACATCCTGGATGGGATGTGTTCATACATGCCTTTTTGAGGCCTATTCTAATATAATTTTATTTAATATAATGTTATTTTAATAAGAAGGAGCAACTATAGCTAGCAAAACCATGACAGCTTGTGGGAAAAAATTAATTGACTTCAAATTTCATGAGAAGTTGAATAGGAGACTTTTTGGAGCCGACCTCTACTGGCACTTGGTGGTATTGCAGTTTAAGGCACTTCAGCATCGGAACCATTTTTCAAACCCGGAAGCTACGAACACGTTTGTATTCAGTCTGTGATTGGACATCACCTTATACAGTGACCCCTCGCTATAACGCGGTTCACCTTTCACGGTCTCGCTGCTTCACGGATTTGCATCGTGCATTGTGTTCTGCATTCTGATTGGCTAAACAGTCTCTCCGCTTCTTCTCTACCTGTTTGTCAATAACGTTGCGGTTTAATATGTACACGTACGTAAAACAGCTTGCCAAATTAAAAATAATCGATGGTGGCATGTCGGTTTATAAGAATCTTTTTGCCCAGAAGAAAAAAGAGCGACAACAACTACCGATAACTATGTTCTTCTCTTGAAAAACCACACCTGCACCGCCGGCTTTAGAAGAAAGAACCGCTGCAGAGCGGAGTCAGGATGCAGCGGCTCAGTCAGAAGAGCAGTGAAATACACGAGTCACTATTTGTCCTACTGTACTTTGTATTTGTTTTCATAATCATTTTTCATTTCCTCCCGTTCTAATCCAATGACTCGGGTCGCAGTGGGGCGGTGCCGATCTCAGCAATTTGAAGCCTTCAGTTCGTATTGATGATTAAAATTATTATTTTACAGTACAGTAGTTATTTGTAAAAAAAACATTTATACAGTACTTTTATTTGTTAAACAAATGCTTGGGCCTGTAAAAAGGTTTTGTTCTTTGGTTTCAATGTATTATGGAGTATTTCATTGTATAATAATTGTAAAAAAAATAAAGGTTACTACTTCACGGATTTCACCTATCACGGTCTCTATTTGGAACGTAACCCCCGCGAAAAACCAGGGTTCACTGTATCTCCAAAATATTTACATGATTGTTAACTATTACATCATTGTAATGTGATGCATGTAATAACTGTGATATAACAAATTAAATTACTTGACAACTGTTTAAACCATTTTTGACCTTTCAGTAAGGTTCCTGTGGACCATCAGTGGTACTCCAACCACAGTATGGGAACCACTGCACTAATCCTTTCAGCTCCAGTTCAAACTCTGATGTAACATTAAGGGAGAGAATATAAGTGACAATTTCTAATAAATAAAGACCTGAAAACTACAAAGAGCCTGAAATACCCATTTCTTCTCAAAATGACCTCCTCGTGGAACGAAGTAAACAAACACGCTGGTTTATGTTACGGGCATCGGTTTGAATCATTTCAGCTTCATTTTTGGGGGAAAATTTGTGAATTCATTGAGCATCAACAGCTAATTACATTCATCAGCAACAGTTGTCATTATAACAGCCGCTCTTCTACAGTCCAGCCAAACTGCTGCCAAGACCCTTTTTAAAAATGAACTAAATGCGTAAAGGCTGGATGTGATAACAAGTCGATTCAAAGTTTTGAAAGTTTCTATGTTTAAGTGGGCCTCATGATGCGTGGCTGATTTGTGGCCCCTGGAGCGACGTGGCTCACTGTCCTCCAGCTGACTTCCTGTTGGCTCACATGAACCGAATCCTCTGGACTTCTCAATTGTTACGGATCAGATTTTGATGATAAAAGGAGTCATCACACTACGTTTGTACAAGTATTAAAAACCTAATTATGTGAGCTGAAGTTAAATTACAGAGGGTTTGGATTTCAAACATCTTTCAAATGTCAGTTTTGATATAAAATGATCAAATGTTCAGCTTCTGCTTTTGAATTTGGAAACTGCACCCTTTAAAATATCAATTCCACATAAATATTATTAATAATTTGATGTTAACTGTTATTCACTTGTTGATCTGATCTACTCATCACTGATGGTCACTTACAGAAAATGTTTTGATGTTGTTACAAATCAGGTGGTTTCTGCTTAATATTATTACTTTCTGCTAACCTAAGTGGCACTCAATAAATATTAACTTTACTTTTGTGATCTTTCAACTAAAATCAATGGGAATGATCTCTTTACAGTTAACTGGTTTCTATAAATCATCATTCTGCACTCGCTAACTTCCAGTATAAAACCCAAATTCTCTGAAACTCCGCACTAAATAAAAGGATTGCAGCTCTTTCAGACTTTGGCTTTATGAGGCATATCATCTATATATTGTTTGAGTAAAAATAGCGGTGACAAAGTCAGTATGACTCAGAGGGTGCATGGCGGGATGCTGCTGTATAACTGACACGAGGAAACGGGCTTCAGGCAGCAGAGTTTCCGACTGATGCAGAAAACAAATCAGAACATCAGTTTTCATGCACTTCAATAAAAACTGTTTGGATGATCAGCTGTTCTGATCATTTATAGTCTGAATATGAATCAGCAGCGACAGGAAACATTAGATGACATTTATCTCTGTGGGAAGAACATGAAGCTGGAAATGAACTGAGTGAAGACTTGACTTTAACAAAGACTTGTGAACAATGAGAGCTTTGTAAAGTTCTGTGACGTCAGCTGCTCGTTCAGTTTTATAACTTTTTAGGTTTAAGTTTTAAATATGCATGTTTTGCTTTCTTTTTCAGATTATCTAAGATTATAACATGTATTTGATGTAAGCAACTGTTGTCAAGGTTCATATACATGTATTATGTTACGACAGGCATTTTATTGGAAGATGAACCGTGTCCGACTTCCTGGTTCGTGAGCTCGCGACAGCCTATCACAGGCAACACGTGGAAATTTAACTCAAATCAAACCAAGTCGCTGCCGTCTCTGGTTTCGAAAGGGGTCAAAGGTCAACAAAGCATCAAGCCATTGAACACTACACGGGACTACATAGCGAACAGATGCCATGAAAGCAGAACAGGACACCACCAAAAGGGTCCTTGAACGTTGCTTGGATCGCTATAGCAACAACCAAAGAGCCGTTACAACCACGTGTGACCGCTCATTGAATACACACATTACGATCGTTGTCACGTCCATTGTCTGTGCTGCTGAGGCTGATGCTGAAGACACCCTTTGGATATTTAAATATCTGTCACCTGTGCTATATATTAAAATATATGTGCGCATCAAAAAGCCCACAAAAAACTGTTTTAAGCTTGGAAGTGTTCGGTACAATAATGACGCTTAATGTGTTGCAGTAAATGTCAGGAGTTTCCTTTAATCTACATCTACAGAGAAGAGGGCGAGCAACAGACTCCCACCTGCGTGAGTTAACAGCTCCGAGGTCAGAGTTCAAAGTTCAGGGGTATTTTAGCATCATAAGTTTGCTTGAGGTCACCAACGGGGAGGCGCCTGTAGCTAAGCAGATTCATGCGTCTCGAGTTAACCGCTTGTGATCGGATCTCACGTCTCTGCTCTAAAACGCAAAACGAACACACAAATAAACAAGTAAATAAATATGTGACAACTCGAGAGACGAGAGAAGGAAGGAGTCACAAAACCAGAACGAGAGAGCTGCTCAGTGTCAACTGTGAATGCAGCGATACACATTTTGTGATACAAAGAAAGGATGCAATTCTAACAGCAAAGCAGAGCGCCACAATTTCGTGAAGATACATTTTGCTGATTGTAGTGAGAATTTATTTTAAGGAGCATTAAAGTGTCTCAGAGCTTTTCAAGCCGCCGTGGAGGATGAAGCACGACGCTGTTTGAATCTTCTGACATTTATGTAAAGTGTAAAGAAATTACCGATGTATGTCAACTCGCACAGAAGGCAACACTTAACGTGTAAAAAAACCAAAAAGTTTGCAGCAGCGCACCCCCGTCGCTCAGTCACGGCACTGGTGACATATTTCAGTCACGATATGTCTTCCAACATAAAAAAAATACACCACGTTAAACAGGGTTAAAGATGTGGTTTCACTGGCAGGCATCTTCAAAAAAAAAAAGAACAGAATAAGAAATGTGCCTGATGAGACAAAACAACAACAACCTCTAAACAAAGGACACCCACTGATGTAAGTGATTCCTACTCATTTAAGTAAATCAGTAATTAGTTACATTCAGCAACGAGCACACAAACAAAATACTGAAGCTGGATTTACACACACACACACACACACACACACACACACACACACACACACACACACACACACACACACACACACACACACACACACACACACACACACACACACACACACACACCTTATCACAGACGTTCCATGCAGAAACACACCAGCTGACATTTAACAATGCAGAGCAGCAAATTATCAAATCATTGTCGCCATTATGAAACTCATCTTGAAGGAAAAACTCAAACCGAAACACCAGCACATAACGGAGAGCGGTGTCGTTTGTCACTGGGTCATTTTTTTATGTCCACTAATGATTCATTCTGGCTATTTAGGACTCGACGCTGATAACAATGAACAATAGAAAATAAAGAAAATCGTGTTTCCCAGGAGTTAGAGAGGATTGAGACCCCGACAACCACCAGCGTGCACAAAAACAAACCACGTCAACGTATCATGTAAATTAGTTTGATGTCGTGTTTGAAAAGTCTTTTCTTGTTCTTAGAAACGGTAGCTTGACAAAAAAAAAAAAAAAAATGAACTCAAGGTCTACTTACTAGCTTTTTCAGAACCTTTAACTACATTTGACTGTCTTCCTCGGCCGATGACGTCTGTTCAACGACTGAGATAAACAGCTCTCAACGCAAGGTCGACCTTATTTGTTGTTCCCAAAGCTTTCAGCCGTTATCTCACAGCGTTCCTGCTGCTGGTTCAGTCGTTAGCACGCGACCCACGTGTGGACTTTCACATGACAACAGGTGGTCATATAGAACAGCCCCACGTACAATTTATTCCACTTACAAGTGGAAAAAAAACAAAAGAGGACAGTAGGAAATGAAAATCCAAGATCAACTGACAACTTCTCCAGAAAACTGAGCAAAACTCCAAAAGACTGCGTGATGTGCAAAAAAGCTCGAGTCAGCTATTTTGCTTTTGTTTTTCATTTACTATAAAGTATTTGTTCTTCATAATAACTTGGTATAAAAGGGTGACTGCACGCCATTCTGCAAACAGACCGGCAGCAGCGCTCCAAAAGTGGCTGTTGGTAGGCTACTTCAGGTGCAGCGGTAAACCACAGCTCCGTAGTGAACCCTGGTGGTATGCCGCTCCTTTTCCACCTGTACATACCATGTGCCAAAAGCAAAAATCGAAGGAGGTATCGAAGGAGGTGTACCACCTCATATGCCTCCTTCGGAGTGAATGCCTCTGGATACGAATGATATAAAATGGCGTGTGCAGATGGACTATATACACCGAGAAGCACGACTTATTCGGGGCTCTTGATGAAACATAAGCAAAATAATTGAATAGTGTTAAAAAAACAAAATTTGTTGATTAACTATTTCCAACTGTTGACAACAGTTGACAGCTTTGGTGGCTGTTAAAGACTGCGAAAGACAACAAATGAATGATGCAATTTAATGTAAAAGTATAAGCTAGTTTTACTTATCGTGCACACATACGTTGTTATTTCAGCCCATCCAAAGACGGATCATAGTTGGGGAACACCTGGACGTCAACGTCAATAATAAAACTCTGTCAATGTAATTATGGTGAATAATAACTATGATGTCTGGTAATATTCAGTAATGTGTAGTTTTATCTGATGTAACGTGTAAAGCGGGCTTTAATATTGGTTTTGGGCACATTGTATGTACGAGTGGCATAACGCCAGCAATCAGCAGGAGAGGAATGCTGCTGAAGGGATTTGTATACGGCCGCAGCTGAAGTGGCAAACCAACAGCCACTTTTCTCTCAAAAAACAGGCTCATTTAGGATTCAGGTGCATTTGACCTCCACGATGAGCCTGATGGAGACAACACCCAGATCACAATCAGGAAAGGCTTTCTAGATAAACATCAACGACGCAGATAAAAACAAACAAATAATGAGAAAAAATGAAATTGGAAAAAAGAAAGCAGCATCAGCAGCAAGCATAAGCAAATCGTGACTAAGGGAGTTGTGATACAACAGATTGCGGTGGTCAGATGGAGCACGGGCGCCGTGATGACGCAAAAGGCATTTAATCTCAGTCATAGGTAGCCCCGATACGAGCCGTTCAAACTCCACTCAAAACACTGGGAATTTGAATGCTTCCACTTGAGGCAATACTCGAATTCATGTTATGCTTCATCAACAGCGCACAACATTATTGGATTATTATTTCATTTGTACTTGATACCGCTCAGTTAGTCAAGGCAATGCCATTTTCATAGTTTCCCTGAGTGAAATGCATAACTGTTTGATGCAGCGGATGTATGCCGAATTGAGGGCCAGTTCGTAAGGTTTTATGAAAACTCTTCCATTAAACTGTGTCTGACACTCTGTGGAAGGGAATGTTAAACGTTCAATTTTCTGAATGGACTTTGGTTGGGTGGTTTTGCCCCGCACGATGGCATCGCGTGCCAGGGGCAAGGTGTTGTCTGCAGCCGGCACCAACCTCCAGTACCTGATGATGACGTGTTCTTCTGCGCGAGGCGTCTCGCGAGCGAACTACACCTGTAATGTAATGTTGTCTACACGAAACACGCACGTTTTCCGCTCATAAATAATCCAGTCAAGGACGTGACATCGATACTGTCGGGCGAAAAGAGCCACAAATTCACCACATTTACGCAATGCTATACCGGAACTACAAGCCCTTCAATTTCAAAGTAAAAGCGCGGCCGAGTATTTTGCGCAAACACAAAGGAAAATAAAAATATACAATAAATATAAAATATCATTTTTAAGCTTTTATACACGAAAAAAGGAAAACCGTTTGCATCCGTTTTTCTTTCTTTCTCATAAAGCATAGAAACCCTTACACAATGAAGTCCACACGTTGCTCAGTGTGACATTTGTCTGATGTGTGTTCATTTATGAGCAAATATCAGAAGGAAATAAAACGTAGCCGTGTTGGTAAAACTAAGATGTAATTTTGTTTCTGAATATATATATTTATATTTATATTAGTCTGCCTTCCATTATTGTTATTGTTGTTTTAGAGGATTAAACCCATATAATGCAAAAGCTAGATTTTACTTTGAAAAACGCTTAGCGGAAGTTGTTTATTATTGCGGTTTCGTGAACAAATGTCGCTCAATACTGTTCCCATTTCTCCTATTTCTTGCTGAATGAGCTCCAGCTTGACCCGGTCTGCGTTGTGCAACACGAACATGCAGAACTAAAAAGATCAACGTTTGATCATGATGACTCGGTGTTGAAACGAGGCTGAAGGAGGACAGACTCCATCAGGAGGACGAGGCAGTCTGTTGCTAGCTTTAGCGACACGTTAGCTGTCATCATTTCGTCTCTTTACACAAACACACGTGTGACACCGACGTCCCAGCGGGAGGCCGCCGGACTCACCTTTAGCCTCGCAGTCAGCGCAGAACTTGTTGTCCTCCTCTCTCAGCAGCTTAGACAGGATGGCCTGGTGCTGCTCGTTCAGTTTCTGCGCTTTTTCTCTCTCCGACCGCGTCGTCATCTCGACCAAGTTTGGAAGTTTCGTCCCGCTGGTGCAAGAGCCGTTCAAATAAAACCCCACGCGGTCCTGGGCTGGTGTCAGACAGGGTGGGACGTCCTCCACGGACCGACCCGCACGGTGCTGCGCTGCTCCGTCAGACAGCAACCTGCCAGCAGGGTGGTCGGGGTCCAGAGCAGCATCCCTGCTGCTTTCAAGGACTGTGGGGATTTTATGTTACAGCGGCTCGTGATTCCGAATCAACCAAGTAGTTTAGAAAAACACAAGGAATTTCAATCCGGTTTATAATCATTACAAACTCTATTTGTTGAGCACCTTTCATACAAGTAATGCAGCTCAAAGTGCTTCACAGCCGGAGAATTACATGCAGTGTTTGACATGAAAACAGATATAAAGGAACATTTAAAAATATAGAAAAGAAATTAGATGCATGAGAGCAGATTAAATGCATTTGTAGAGCACATTTTAACAACAAGGCAATTCAAAGTGCTTCAAATGAAACCATTAAAAGCATCAAAACATGAGGCAAAAGAAAAGCACATTTAAAAACAATTAAGAACGGTGATTAAAACATTAAAAACAGTCATTAAAACATTAAGCAAGCTATAAAAAATTAAAAAAAGAGGATAAAAGTTACAGTGCAGTTTAAGACATCCTCAAATCTGGTTCAGAGAAAGGCAGCAGCAAACAGGTCTTCAGTCCTGAGAACAAGAACACATCAAATTAAACACAAATAGAGTTCAAATATAACATAAGCAATATGCATTTTAAAGGCGCGGTAGTTTAAAGTGTAAGAGAGCTTCGAGAGCAGCTGGCTAAAGACTAAAGTACAGAGATATGTGTTGAGCTTTCTTTTAACTGAGCAGCGTCCCTGATTTCAAACAGGTAGTTTGTTCCACAGCTTTTGAGGAAAACTTGACAAAAGCTAAATCCCCAATTTTCTTTTGGCCGTGGCTTTCCACTGACTCTCACTGTAATAAGATTCAAATGTAGGAAGATAAAGACATAAATATAAAGCTATGATGACAGGAGACAACATTTAAATTCCTGATTATTATTTCTGGTATTTACTTCTGTTGGGTTTCAATGATTCGTTTGTTATACATCATACCTGCAATCAGCCAACATTGACTGATATCTTCCTGCTTCAACGGTATTTGTTGTCCCCTTATTTAAAAGCATTTATTTTATCATTACACAAACACGTAACAAATCTAAATTTAAACAGAGGATTTCCCTCCTTTTGTACGCCAAATGAACTGTGGAAGCAGAGTGTGTGTGTACAGAGATATATAGGTTGTATATATTAATAAGCTATTATGCTTCTGTCTTTTGTGTGTGCAAGCATGTAGTTGTGTATCAGTGTGTGTTCTTCAGAGATCGTTGGTCTCACGAGCTCATATCAAACAAAAATGGTTCTGTCTGAATTCAGTGGTGGAAAGTAACGACGGGAAAAGAGCTCTTCAAGTGCTGCACTTAAGTACAATTTAGAGTTTGGCTACTTGTACTTTACTTGAATGTTTCCGCTGGATGTTACTTCATATTAATATTGTACCTCCTACTTCAGTACATTTGTCTCTTTTACAGGAAAAAACATGTGACTTTCACCATGCAAAACTCATGTTTTCATGATGTGACCACATGACACACGTGATTGTGCAGATATGAAACATGTGTTTTGGAACATTCTCCTGGTGTCCTGTGTGAGGCCCATGTGTAAACGTTTCCACATGTTTTCCCTATGTTGTTATATGTTTCAACATGTGGTGAACGTGTGGAGAACATGGGAGACTCTTGTGTTTTTCTATTAGGGCTGTTCAGATAAATATTTTACACCTAAAATATACGATCAGTTTCTATAAGCACACATAGATTAAACGCTTCAACACCATGTGTTGAAATGAACTCCACCAACACGCCCATATACTGTAGATGTTAATGAGCCCTTTGGAAACATAAAAATTAGAAATAGAACTTGGCACAATGTGCATCTTACAATTTACAAAATAATTCTGGAATCGACTTGAATGGAAAGACCCCAGTGTCTTCTCGTGTTGTTTTTTTCTGATTGATATTGTAAATAAGAGTTATTACATGTTTTAAGTGTTACGGAGCACGGGCAGAAACGCACCGACCAACTGCCTAATAAACCTCACATGTCTGTGCAGCGCTCATACAAATAATTACCCTTTAAAATAGCATCACATTGCAAATGATTGCGATGCTATTTGCACAGAATGTACAATCTCAGAGCAGTACACCTTTAGTTTTCCAGATCTTTTTTTTTTTTTTCTAAACCCATCTAGACAAAGCTGCACTTTTTTTATTTAGTTGCATGTAATGGAAGGTCTGATTCTCAAAGTTATTTTGTGTAATTGCCCAACTATCTATACGACCTACTGTAACACAGAAGAGGGAAAAGGCAGTTTGAGTTGCATGAAAAAAAAAATCACCTTTAATGTTGACAGACAGCAGGGCAGCAGAGACCAGCTGCAGTGTTAGACAGTGACACAGCACGGGCAAAGGTAGCACCTATCCAAAACACCACAAATGAAAGTAGCTCCAACGACAGGTTATCAGGAACACAGGCAGAAGAATCGATTTTAAAAAGTGTATCATAACGATTAAAAATATGACACTGAAGGAGAAAGTACAAATGATACAAAAAGTTAAACCAATTACAATAAATTAATATCAAATATATATATATATATATGTATAGCACATGTACGTAATTACATGTGATTGCACCAGATAAAGTATATTAAACAAATTCATAAGCTTTCGGTTAACAGAGTAGTTATTAGCTTTTAAAAGTCATCTGTGAAATCTTGAATGATGAGTAAGAAAATCTCAAACACACTACGTGTTCATTAAAGCAAGACGGTTTCAAAACGAAAGCGGCAACACAACGTCACAATGAGCCTCTCAGACAGAAGGTGACATCACACAGAGAGAAAAAAAAAACAAAAAAAAGATCCCTCACTTCTCGGGGATCTTCACTTTAAAATCCAGAATAGCATCACAGAACTGCTGGATCTCATCACCAGCTGCTCAATAACAGATCAAATAAATAGGAAATCTCACCACTGATATGCCAGGTGTTTCAGACAGACACAGAAAAGACATGCAATCAGCTTAGAGGGTTCACATTACTGCCACCAGAGGGCAGCACAGGCTCATCGTGTCAGGCGATCCTGAACACGTCCTGAAGGGAGAAATTTGGCAGACATATAATGTCATGTCACAAAATGACATCAGATATGGCAGGTAAAGTTTTTATCCCCATAGATCAAGGGAAAGCACCACACAGCGATTTGGAGCACTTTATGATTTTTTTTTTTTTTTTTTTTTAATGAGCCGTGATATTGGCTACGACCGATGTTCCCTTTAAAACCAACTGAAAACCACTGACAGTTGTTGATCGCACTGACTGACTTACAAATATCCTGTAAGTGTCCATCAGTAAACTCATTTTTGCATTCAAATTCAGCCAATATGGGAGTCAGATTCACATGCTGTGATATACTGAGCTGTCACTTCTGGTCTTAAAAAATGACAAATATTATCAAAGTGTCATGGAAGTTCCACTGAAGGTGGCACAGGCCTCTGAGACAGCACGAAGAAAAATCAGCCCAAAACCAAAAGGATGGCTTCACAACATACTGACAAACAGCATGGATGTGAACGCATCGTCTCTTTTGTTCCAGTGTTTGGGAGAAAACATCTCATGAAGCTTTGACTCTTGAGTGAATTTCTTATGGATTTTCTGGGATTTCTAAAAAAAAAACATAAACGAAGTGTCTGTTCTATTATAAAAGTGGAAACTGGAGTGTTTTCATTGTCAAAAAAAGTGTATTTACTTTCAAACTAACGTTGGATTAGCTTTTATTCCTTCATGTAAATGTATCTTTGACAGGAAATATTAAACAAGATGTCTTCAAATAACTATTTAGCACTTTCTTGTAAATTTGTGGTTATTTCTGTTCTGTTTCTGATCTTTTCACCATCATTTTTTCTTTTTATATCCTATTATTTTCTCTTTAGTTTGTCACAGTTGCTAATAAACTCAAGTATCAAGTTAGCACACCGTGACTTTGTTTAAACACTTGATGTAAACGCTAGCTAAGCAAACATTAGCTCAGAAACAAGAGCATTATTCGTAGTGAACTGTCAGCGGTGCTAATTTACCAGCAAACAAACCAAACTTGCAAACTCCTCAAAAGGCTGAAGCTGCTGGCTACTTTTATAAATAAAAACAAACATCAATATTGTTTGAAATTATGTTGTAACATAAATGAGATGCCACGCTTCATTTAAACAGGAACGATGGGCTCAAAGCCACTTTTTAAGAGCTAGCTGAGGTGTTCGGTTATTTATTTTCCTTTGTATTGAAGATTTGGAGAAGAATTTTTACCGAACCCATTGAGCTGTTTACGAAACGATAAATCTGATTAACGGGGGACATAACTGGTATGAAAAGGCCTCGTGACACCGTAACGGCTTCGAATGTTTCACCGCTCTGGGTCAACGTGTCACGAAGGTCATCCAAAAAAGAAATAGGCCAAATATTTGACTTGACCAGACATATGAAGAGTTCATGTTTGACATTGTCTGCAAACACAAGTTTGCAACACACGTTGTAAACATCTCTCTGGATTGTGGCAAAATGAAACTCGAGTTCCTACTTTTGAAATACAGAATTAGTTGTTTCCGTGCAGCAGATGAATCGAAAAAATTAGATACAAATATTCATGTTTCCACTGGATGAGCTGAAGCGATCAAATGTGGGATTAAGTTGATTGACAGATGTTGTTAAGAATTTGTTAGACAATCTGACTTGTCAGCTTTTGGCAGGTTGTTACAGTCTTCAGCAGCCGAGTGACGTCGGTCATGGTACCGGCTGTCTGAAACTATTAAAGACACAGAAATGCTCTTGATGATATAGTTTGAGAAAAAACAAATCTAAAGTGTAAATCATTTAGTTTACAGAACTACGACATTTATGGGACTGTTTAGACCTATTTTACACGACGTACGTTTCCATCGCTGTTTATCACAAAACGTTTCAATAAAAAAATGTGAAAATTACAAAAACTTTTTGACTGATGGAACTGATTGAGAAACTATTTATATTTATGAATATGAGTCCGAGTGACCAACCCTGTAAAACAGCAGCGTCACTGGGTGGACTATGTGGAGCGTCTCTGCAGGAGACAGACTGTACCGACAGTATTTGTCCTCACAAGCAAAATCATCAGTGACCTTGTTTTTCTTGAACGGACTCAAAGTCAGATGGCGCCTCATCGGCGGCGGCGGCAGATGTCGAAGGTCAAAAGGTCAAGTAGGAAAGAAAAGAGAAGCCTCGCTGAGTTCACAGGACAGACTCGATGGCTTCGGGCATGGCGGCCGCGGCTTTGGTTTGGTGCGTGACGAGCAGTGACGTTTCCTCCTCTTCCTGGACGTTGGCCACCGCCTCCACCCGCACCTCCGCTAGCTCCTCGCCCTCCTGCTGCTGCTTCTTCATCTCCTGCTGGTTGATGTGGTGGAGGATTCCCGCGCCCAGAGCGTCGCCCTCCACGTTCACAACGGTGGTGGTGCGATCCCTGAGGACATCGGAGACGAACGATAAAGGATCAGTTTACTGTTAGTGAACATGGCAAGGTAGATTTCACAGTTAAAATCGGAGCGAACATCTCTCATTTATTATCATTTGGAGTCAACAGCCACCACCGTGAATCATCGTGACTGAGCTACTTCTATTGAATGAGTTGAATGTAGAGAACTTCGTGAAGAAAACTAAAAAGAAAAGACTGAAAAGAATACGATGTCGTCTGTATCTCGACAATATTCATGACGTCTCGCCCTCAAACATTTGTGTTTGAGGATGTTTTTTTGGAGTTTCGAAAGCGTGTGGGAAGGAGAACTTCTCTTTCAGATGTTTGACCTGCTGGTCTGTCCGTGTGTTTGCTCTGATACCGCAAACCAGTGTCGCTCTGTGGAGATGCAGCGCAGCGTTTCCCTGCATCTCCCCTCCGTCGGCCCACCAGCTGGGACACGCCGGTCCAGTTGGACTCGCTGTAAACGTCTGCAACACGTGTGTGTGTGTGTGTGTGTGTGTGTGTGTGTGTGTGTGTGTGTGTGTGTGTGTGTGTGTGTGTGTGTGTGTGTGTGTGTGTGTGTGTGTGTGTGTGTGTGTGTGTGTGTGTGTGTGTGTGTGTGTGTGTGTGTGTGTGTGTGTGTGTGTGTGTGTGTGTGTGTGTGTGTGTGTGTGTGTGTGTGTGTGTGTGTGTGTGTGTGTGTGTGTGTGTGTGGGTGTGGGTGTGTGTGTGTTGTGTGTGTGTGGGTGTGTGTGTGTGTGTGTGTGTGTGTGTGTGTGTGTGTGTGTGTGTGTGTGTGTGTGTGTGTGTGTGTGTGTGTGTGTGTGTGTGTGTGTGTGTGTGTGTGTGTGTGTGTGTGTGTGTGTGTGTGTGTGTGTGTGTGTGTGTGTGTGTGTGTGTGTGTGTGTGTGTGTGTGTGTGTGTGTGTGTGTGTGTGTGTGTGTGTGTGTGTGTGTGTGTGTGTGTGTGTGTGTGTGTGTGTGTGTGTGTGTGTGTGTGTGTGTGGGTGTGTGTGTGTGTGTGTGTGGGTGTGTGTGTGTGGGTGTGGGTGTGTGTGTGTTCTCTAAAGTGAGAGTCTGTGTGTTCACAAGCTTTACTCACACAATCCAGTCAACAGCAAGCATGAGAGACAGGTCGTTGGTCGGCAGGCCGATGGCCTCCAGGATGATGGCGATGGTGATGATGCCGCCGGCCGGGATTCCTGCCGCTCCGACGCTGGACGCGGTGGCTGTAACCCTAGAAATAATGTCAATAATTTACAACGTATAACAAAGTACAACTACTTAGACCACTAAGGCAGATATTAGAAGAAATTATGAGATGAAATATTTCCACTGAATATGACTTGAACTCACAGGATGGTGAAGATCTGCCCGGCGTTCAGCTGGATGTTGTTGAGCTGAGCGATGAAGACGGCGGCGATGCACTGGAAGATGGCCGCTCCGTCCATGTTAACCGTGGCCCCGATGGGCAGGATGAAGCGGCTGATGCGTTTGTCCACACCGTTGTTCTCCTCCACACATTTTATCATGGAGGGAAGTGTCGCTGAACTGGTGGGAGAAACAGAAACGTGTGCAGAGCGCTGCCTTAGTTCCTCCGCATATTTGACACTCAACCTCTGCAACCATCAAAAGCCATCAAATGTCCACGTTGCCCGACACGGATTCAGAGTTTTTAAATTTAACAGCAGGATTTTAAGGTGGAAGCATTGTAGTGGCAAAACATGACTCAGCGTGTTAGGATCCGTTAACAAGGTCACGTCAGCTTTCAAGTCGTAGAAACGAGCTTTAGATTTCACTTTCAGATACTTTAATGAGGCGCATTCACTTCATTGCTTTCAGTCGCTGCCACTTTATACTTTTAGTCTGCTGTGTTTCAAAGAGAAAGCAAAAGACTTTGCAGGTTTTAAAATCATATCACGAGCATATCAAATACAATGCATTGTGAAAAAACTCTGTATATGACATAGCTGCTTACATGTGATGCATACTGTACTTATACTGTCGGCCATGTTGCTTGCTGAGATAGTACTTAAAGTAGATATTAAGCTCATAATACGTACGTTCGTGCAAAAGTGTAACTGACATTGTAGGACTTTAGTTTCTTTGCCCTTTACAAGAGTGTGAGAACATTAATGACATTAGTTAACAACCAGAAATCTATATTGAACATGTGTGTGTGTGTGGCACTAATTTGCTGTTCAATAAAATGTCTGTGCTTTGTAAAGATATGACAAAAGGCTGCATGTCACTCTTTAAATTATCGTCTTTAGAGAATCCTAGACAAAAAAAAGTTAAATGTTTTAAGTCTCGGTGACCCAAGAAGCTACAACGTTTACACCACACAACATTCACACCACAGCATCCATAGTTTTGGAAAAAACATCATGCCTATTATTTTGCTATTCTTTGCTTTGGAGGCTAAACCTGTAGTTTGTCTTGAGAAAAGTAATCAGCAAAGATCCCTCTGCAGGGTTTATCCCTTTATAAATGTGCTTAACACATTTTATGGCATCCTGCACATTAGATGATGAGATATCTAGCAGGCAAAGACGACATTTTGCCTGAGCGGGGCACGAGATAAAATGATTTTTTTTTTTTATGGCAGTCGGACAGATTTGAATCTTTGTGTGTCAGTTTGTCTAAAAAGGTTCAACTGTGTCATTACTCTTTATTTTTTTTTAATTCAGGGTCGGGTATTTAAATCAGTTTTCTCCAGTTCACCAGTGACCCTCTGATGTGACAGTACCTGGAGCAGGTGGCGAAGGCGGTGGTGAAGGGCGTGATGAGGCCCGACAGGAAACTGAAGGGGTTCTGGCGAGTGAAACCGAAGTAGATGAGGGGCAGGACGATGCCTCCGTGGATGACGTGGCCCAGGATGGAGGCAAAGATGTATTTCCCCAGGCTGGCGACCAGAAGAACCACATCTTCCATCTCCACAATCTTACTGCCCACCAGGAACATGATGCCGAAGGGGATGTACCTGAGAGACACAGAGGAGGGCGGAATTCACCAGGAGAGACGGCCATCGCCTACTCAATCCTGACATTAAATATCACCGGCTGAAGTCCAAATGGATCACTTTTAATTCAAACCTCCAAAAGTCAAATGGATCCGTCAGCTTACCACATGATCCAGGACACCAGGACCATGGTGGCCTCGTTGAAAGCGTTGAAGAAGCGGATGAGCTCCTCTCCCTCGTCTCCCAGTTTGCGCAGCGCCACACCGAACACCATAGCGAACAGAACCAGACCCAGAATGTTCATCCCGTCTGCTTCTGTCCCGACAGGCACCTACAACACCCAGCAGAGTCACACCATGAGAGACTGAACGTAGTGATGAGCCGTGGGGAGGAGAGCAGTCCAGAACCTTCCACTTGATTCAAATAGAAATGAAGAAACAGGAAATGGCCTTCAGAAGGTTTTGACTAATTCATCCTGGTGATAAAAACTGTCCTTGTAAGCTATTAAATGGAAAATACCACAACGCAGCTGGAGTGGGAGAAAGTTGGTTTTGAAACTGGCTATTACTGTAAAAGTAACCTAAAGACGGCTACTTGAACTGAAGTTGACTTAAAGGAAGATTTTACTCTAATTGGAAGAAAAAGAACACGTCTCCAATTCTGATGAAAGTCTTTCAAAAGATGTTGAAATAATATACAAAGGAGGAGGAGTGAAGATCCATTCAGCTCTCAGGCACGATCATATTTCAAGTTAAACACTAATGTTAGCAAGGCAACATAAAAAGTGAGGGGATCAACCAAGTGAGTAGGACGACCCTACGAGGTACCATGAATGTCTGTGACACGTTTTTATTCAAATCCATCCAGAAGCTGGAGGCTGCGGCTCAGATGGCAGAGCGGGCTTCACACTAACCGAACGTTTGGATGTTTGACCTCCGGCTCCTCCTGTCCACACGCTGAAGTGTCCTTTGGCAAGACACTGAACCCCAAGTTGCTTCCAATGGCGTCCTCTGGGGACCGTGAATATCTGTACAAGGTTTTTTCGTGGCGGACCAGTGAGTACTGATGTACTGACCTGTAATCCACACCGCTGTACAGTACAGAACAGCCTTCAGGATCGAGCGACTTTTATTTTGAAGGGGAGGAAAGTGAAGGGAGAAGACGGAGGTGTGCAAGTTGCATAGCTGCATAAGACTGCTTTTCTTGGGTGATGACACATTTTCACCAGGCAGCAGTTCAGTTGTGGTCAAAGCGTAAACTGGGACTGGGACTTCATGTGTTTCACTACAGGGAGATAAACCTGTCAGAGTATAGAGCTGATCTGGTGCGCAGCAGTTTTATTGACACATTTTGCTCCAGTGTGTGTGTGTGTGTGTGTGTGTGTGTGTGTGTGTGTGTGTGTGTGTGTGTGTGTGTGTGGGGGGGGTGCAAAGGTTTTGGGGGCAGATGGAGGATTCAGTGAACTGGATGATGGATAACGAATAAGGACAAGGACAAATCCTGAGCTCAATCCCTTCCTATTGTATCGAGCTCTCCCACAGCACCACCAGCTTCATCCCCTGGCACTCGGGGGACCGTCCACCGCGACCCACGACAGACAAATACCATGGGCCGGTGCCAGGGCCAGAACCCCCAACTGTTCCCTCAAACTGGGTCAACGTGGGCAAGCCCGGGAAAAGTAGTACATTATTACTGTATGTTTTGAAATTTAGCAAATTAGATGACGATGTAAAGAAACCTTTCACTCTTTTACAAACTTCTGAGTCCGAAAAGTTATTTTTTCATGAAATCTAAAAAAGTTCTTCGGACAAACTTTGCACCAACAAATTGAGAGCAGTGCTGTTTAAGAATAATGGCTAACAAGATGCAGCTGTTGTAGAAGCCTATAAAAAGCCTTTTCTACCAATATGCTGAATGCTTTTGTTCAATAGTCCGTGTGCAATCATCCATCAGTTACTCTGCTTCCCATCTTCAGTCTCTCCTGCTGACAAACTCATAACCCCCCCCCCCCCGCCCGCCCTCCCACCCTCACCCAAAAGAAGAAAAAGTGGTAAGAAATGATGAAACTGATGCTGACAATCCTCACTGCAGTTTGTATGAAGAAATGCTTGATTTTCTTTCCATTTGTTTCAGCTGTGAATTTGGAGGAAAGGCCAGAACACCACATTCACACTGAACACGAGGTAACCTGGACAACAACAAAAAGCTGAAGCTAATTCTGCTGGAGCACCTTTCTGAAACCCCTGAGCAGGATTTGAAATGTGAGACAGCAAAAAAGCGTGACGCAGCTGGAGCTGACACGAGGCTGGGTCAGTCCGATCCGGTGGGTATCTGTCCGTGACCGTCTTTAATCTATGAAATTTTATTTTGTGTTTCCACATTTACATTTAGGATGAAGATACTCGTTTCATTTGGCTAAATCAGGCTGATGAAACCTCAAATACATTTTTTTCACAGAGCAGGCCGGTGGGATTTTTGTCTTGTGTATAATTACACATTTCAATATAATGTGTGAAAAAGTGTTTGCCCCCTCCTATTAACTGTGGTTTATCACACCTGAGTTCAATTTCTCTAGTCACACCCAGGCCTGATTACTGACACACCTGTTCTCAGTCAAGAAATCACTTCAATAGGACCTGCCTGACAAAGTGAAGTAGACCAAAAGATCCTCAAAAGCTAGACATCATGCCGAGATCCAAAGAAATTCAGGAACAAATGAGGAAGAAAGTAATTGAGATCTATCAGTCTGGAAAAGGTTCTAAAGTCATTTCTAAAGCTTTGGGACTCCAGAGAACCACAGTGAGAACCATTATCCACAAATGGAGAAAACATGGAACAGTGGTGAACCTTCCCAGGAGCGGCCGGCCGACCAAAATCACCCCGAGAGAGCAGCGACGACTCATCCGAGAGGTCACAAAAGACCCCACGACAACATCCAAAGAACTGCAGGCCTCACTTGCCTCAGTTCAGGTCAGTGTTCATGACTCCACCAGAAGAAAGAGACTCGGCAGAAATGGCTGCATGGCAGAGTTCCAAGACCAAAACCACCGCTGAGCAAAAAGAACATTAAGGCTCGTCTCATTTTTACCAGAAAACATCTTGATGATCCCCGAGACTTTTGGGAAAATACTCTGTGGACTGACGAGACCAAAGTTGAACTTTGTGGAAGGTGTGTGTCCCGTTACATCTGGCTTTACGCTAACACCGCATTTCAGAACAAGAACCCCATACCAACAGTAAAACATGGTGGTGGTAGTGTGATGGTCTGGGGCTGTTTTACTGCTTCAGGACCTGGAAGACTTGCTGTGATAAATGGAACCATGAATTCTACCGTCTACCAAAACATCCTGAAGGAGAATGTCCGGCCATCTGTTCGTGACCTCAAGCTGAAGCCAACTTGGGTTCTGCAGCAGGACGATGATCCAAAACACACCAGCAAGTCCACCTCTGAATGGATGAAGAAAAACAAAATGAAGACTTTGGAGTGGCCTAGTCAAAGTCCTGACCTGAATCCTATTGAGATGCTGTGGCATGACCTTAAAAAGGAGGTTGGTGCTGGAAAACCCTCCAATGTGGCTGAATTACAACAACTCTGTAAAGATGAGTGGGCCAACATTCCTCCACAGCTGGAAAAGACTCATTGCAAGTTATCACAAACGCTTGATTTCAGTTGTTGCTGCTGAGGGTGGTCCAACCAGTTTAGGTTTAGGGGGCAAACACTTTTTCACACAGGGCCATGTGGGTTTGGATTGTTTTTCTCCCTTAATAATGAAAACCTTCATTTAAAAACTGCATTTTGTGTTTACTTGTGTTATCTTTGGCTAATATTTAAATTTGTTTGATGATCTGAAACATTTAAGTGTGACAAACATGCAAAAAAATAAGAAATCAGGAAGGGGGCAAACACTTTTTCACACCACTGTATTTGCTTTTTGCATGTTTGCACTTCATTTCAGCAGATAAAAGATCTAAATAAAAAACTAATACTGGTGGCAGTAAAGTTAAGTACAGTTCATGTTTCTCTCATGATATAAAAGTTTTAAAAGAAATTACCCTCTGACCTGAAGTAAGTCTTATTCACGATGACTGTACCATTCGCTCTCCCGGAAATATCTGTATTTCACCATCAACCTTGAACCCATTCTCCCCACATCAAGTCCTCCATTAGTCTCCCACATGCTGCTTACTCAGCGAATTTGCACCCATGGGTGACTCGGATACACGCAGAGTGCTCAGAGCAAACATGTTCTCCAGAGATGGGCAATAAACCTCCTTTTTTTTTTCCAGATAACTGTTTGACTAAAGTGGACGCAGACGAGACACTTTTCCATTCAGAAAAACAGCGTTTGACGTTTTAAAGGTCACCTGTGACTTCATGAGGGACGCTTCCTGTTCTTACCTTTTGATACAGAGCTGTCCCGTTGGTGTCGTTCCCCACGGCGACCATCTTATAGTCAGTGGCGTACTGCAACATGAAAGAAATAATCACCTGTTAATTAAGCGTACACTTTTGTTTAGTGGTAAAATGAGATGTTACAGATTCAAAAAAAAATTGTGCTGCATCCTGATACGATCCATTTATGTTTCTAGTCCCTGTTTGTGTATTTAAATACCCACTAACATCCTAGGTAGAACTGGGTTTTTGAAGTATATGTTAGTGTTTACAATAATGAATAGTAAGCCCCTATCTTGATTCTGAATTTACGCCAGCTGCAGTGCATCAACAGTAACAGTGGATATCATGACTTGTAAACCATTCTCCACGTTTGTTTCCCTTTCTGCCCACGTACGTTTTCAACTCTTGTTAGTAGCAGTCAGTTAAATAATACATCTGATGACATATGACTTTACGATACAATGCAGTTGCTCCTTCCTGTTTTACTAGTGTTTAAAAGAAGAAGTGAGTCCAGGAGCTGCAAACATCTAAAGGTGTCTCAGTTGGTGGAAGACTAACCAAACAATCAGAAACCTGGACGTGTTAGCATCCTGAAGAAGGAGAGCTGAACAAAACGGTTTCTTTGTGTGTTTCATGTGAAGCAGGAAGGAACTTGGAGGAAATGTTTAAAATTCCAGTCATTATTATTTACTTCTTTTGCCGAGAGTTAAATGAGGAGATTGTTATCATGTCAGCTTATTGAGCGCAGAGCTGCAACATTTAGCACAAAGAAGCAAGAACAAACAGAAATGTAAATATAAGAATTTTATGTTTTTTGATGACAAGACTCTGCATTAGGTCGATGCTCCTGGCTGTTGGTAGCCAACAAACAGATAAAGCACAAAACTCCATGTTAAAAAAAAAAACAAATTGTAATTTTCCCAGTAGTAGATTAAATACTGTAAATAAAGCAGATCTGTTTCGGATGAAGGCGTGATTGCTGTTTCCTACTGCTTACAGTCTTTATGCTAAGCTAAGCAAATGTCATTTCTGTAATTCTGTAATTCTGTAATTCCCATCTTCTTATCTATCAGAAAGAAAGTGAATAATACATGCTCCCCAAAATGTTGAATTTTCTTTTTTTATTTCAACCATTTAATCAGACCAGCGCCTTTTATTATGCCGTTAACTGAAAACTCGAGTGAAACCAAACAACGGTTCAATGGTGGAGAAAATGTTACATGTTTGTTTTCTCACATCTTTTTGGACACAGTTCGTCAATTTCTCAACGTGTAAACGGTCATTTGATGAAGCAGTGAAGCCCTTTAGGGGATAAGTACATGTACATACAGTGCATCCAGAAAGTATTCACAGCGCTTCACTTTTTCTACATTTTGTTGTTACAGCCTTTTTCCAAAATGGATTAAATTCATTTTTTTTCCTCAAAATTCTACACGCAATATCCCATAATGACAACGTTAATGTTTAAACTTAATTTTTGCAAATCTATTAGAAATAAAAAAATTAAAAAAAATCACATGTACATAAGCCTTTGCCG
>NW_027210607.1:22500-52500 GCF_029030835.1 Brachyistius frenatus | reverse complement strand
ACATTTTATTCACTTTGGATTTGATGAGAGAAGTTGAATGGGAGTCTATGGAGCCGGAGGCTTTTTGGAGCCGACCTCTAGTGGCACTCGCTGGTATTGCAGCTGAAGACACTTCTGGATCGGAACAATTTTTCAGACTTGGAAGCTACGAACGCTTTTATATCCAGTCTGTGATTTGCAGCCATTCTGCCATCAGCTTTTTTAGTATTTGGTAACACAGCATTAATCATCGGGGCAGCACGACTGTCTGCAGACAATTTCATGGCAAAACACCTCATAGATATTGAGATATTTCAGTCTTGACCAAGGTTATCCTGGCAACCAGGTCGTAAAACGGTCAAATATTTGTCTCATGTCATTGCCAATATTTGTATTTATTTGTAGCGTACCAGTGACTGGCATACTTGATAGCTGTCGTTATGGTAAGCGCAATAAACACATGATTAACATGGTGGCACGGTTGCAGTTTGTTTAAATTTAGGCACCAAAACGAGGTGATTGGGTTCAGGACAGGCTCACGGTGTGGGTCTAAGGTCCCACTTGGTATCAATTCAGATATTTGATTCGTTTTTTGATTATGAAGCAGGTCCGGGTGCTGTGTAGAAACTGTAAAAGTGATGACAATGAAAAAGTTGCAACAACGGCCAATGGTGGTAGAGTGAACAACATATTGTATAAGGTGGTCAGCGCTGATTGTTTAAAGGCTGCTCCGATAAAACCAGAGGTTCACACCCAGTATAGGTCTGGCTAGCTCCATTCTAACTCCCTATGTGAACACTCCATCAGTTTCCATACTCCGTCACATGACCCCCATCATAACTACTAATTGTACAGCACTTTGGTCACCTGTTGTTGTTTTTGAGTGTGAATCTTTATCAATCAATGTGACTAAATTTAACCGTCAGAGGAGCAATTAATGTCAATATTCCCATCAGTCACAAAGAAGATGATGATATCCAGATTTGAAGGGAGTTGGTTACTCATCTCTTGAGTGGACAGTCCAGTTTGGTCCCTCAACCTTTTTGTCACTACTGTAAATCCTTTATCCAAACATTCCCCTGACAGACTGTCTGTATCGGCCCCCTGCTGAGTTTATTTTCAGTACTGTAAGAAAATCATTCGTGGCTTACTGGAAGCCTGCAGGCCTGTTCCGCCTGTTAGTGAGTGTTTGTTGTAACTTTATCCTCTTGAGTCGCACTGTATTGTGCAAAGAAATACAGCCTTTGCTCACATTTATTCCCATGGCCAGACCACAGCCAAGCAATTCAGCTCGTGACCTCATGACCCCCATCGACCCCACCGTCAGTCGGGGGCCAAATTCTGCTTCAGCTGGTTTATATGTCAGCTCCACGTGACACGCTGGCAGATCGCCACCTTTGCTTTTCTTTCCTAAGAAATATCATTATTTGGTTAAGCTCTTGTGACCACATAAGGCTTCTTTAAACTCTCCTCTCCACAAAGGCAGTCAGGTTTCCTCCCGTCATGTGACTGAGGTGCGGATCTGGATTAACTCCGGGAAACCAGAGCTGAGAGCTGGCCTGCTTTTTCCCACCGAGCCTCCATGGAGCCCTCCTGCCTCCTTCTCTGTGGGCTGATTTTTAAAGCTCTCTTATATAACTGCTTGATTTCCGAATTAATCGATGCCAGACATCATGCATGGTCGTTGTAATTGAAAGCAGCACAAACACCGTAATGTGGTCTGAAGGGGTTCTCTCTGTTCGCTGGCTCTCGAAGGCCTCTTTAGAAGGCACTGATGGAAACTGATTTTGTCGCTTCCAAATAAGGTTCCAGAAATATAAGCAAGAAGGAACAACAATCACTTCCTTTGATTTGACACTAATTACTGAAGTAAACTAACTTTATATCTGTAAACTGTGACGTTTGCAGACCTTTTCAGGAGGAGCTGAACTGTTTGAACTTATTCTACTTATTTCACTATGATGTGTGTAAGTCCGAGGATGTAAATCTTGGAACACATATTCACACTGTAAATTCATGATATCAACCAGGTACTACTTCCACTGTCCTGTAGACACAGTGACACGTGAAAGTCAAAACTCCACTAGATTCTCTCCTGGATTGTTTTCTTTGTGATGGAAAAATAATGAATTTATATAATCCGGTCACAGTTACAACGTCTTTGTATCTCTATCGTGGATCTACGCCCACACCCGTACAATCTACAAAACCAGACATGCAAGAAGAAATGAGAGTAACTGTCAACTTGTTTGTAACGCTGTATGAAAGCTGAACTACGGAGGAGTGATTTCGAGCATTGTTGGACATCTCTCTGAGTGTACATGTATTTGCTCCTTCTTGCAAGAATAAATGTCCAGTATGTTTGATTTTTAATCCAGCCTCTGAGTAATTTTCCGAACACTTTGGTTTCACCTTCACTGGTCAAACTAATTATGGTAAAAGAAAGCAGAAAGTCTCTTGGGTCTACAAACATAACTGTGGACGATGAGAACAGGAAGTGTAAGAAGACTTCTACCGATGTCCAGCATGTACAATGCTAACTGTGGTTGCTTTCTAATATTTGATAAACGGCATTAAAAACAAAGTCTGGTTATATTCTTGACTTGATGCTGCTGCTAGATGAAAAGCCAATCAAGACATTTCATTTAAGATCACACATGTCATCGGTAATGTTATTAAATCACCAGTGTTTGGGTTCATCCACTGGGCACCATGCATACAGAATCCGTAGTGACTTTCACTGCGATCGAACCAGTAGTTATTGACATATTTTACTCAACGTGAAACATGGCAACCTCATAGTTGTGCTAGAAGTCAGAAGATAAACAAAGTGGTTAGGATTCATCCACCATAGACTGCATATTAAAGTGAAAAATAGACTTCAGGTGAAGTGAAGCCAATGCACTTTAAAGTGCAACAGCCTGACAGGTTGAAGCGACGGGCTCCAATAGGTTCCCATTCAGAAATACATCAACTTATCTCACCAATTACAACGTCATTCCATTTTCTCAACAAGTCATTATGGTGTCACTCCTTCTGATCAGTGTTCTGGTGGTCCTTCTGAAAATAATTGAATCATTAAGTAGATATTAGGCCTCAGAGAGAGCTATGTTTGGGTTTGAACCTGGTTTGATTGACATGCCTGCAGTCAGGTTTTTTGGTAGTTATCAGACAGATGGATGAGTCAGCTTCACCCTCTCATCCAAATATGTGTGACTTCTAGCTCCAAGATATCAGCAGTCAAAATGGCAGACTTTAGTTTTTTCCTAAACCGACGGGTAAAGTTATGGTGATTTGCCACCTGGTTCCAACTCATGGTAGAAAACTGAGGTAAATATACGGCAACAATAAAGAGGTTTTTGTAAAAGGTAATAGTTGGAAATGGGAAGCAAACACCGTCTCCTGTACCCGAGTTGTACCGAACCATCCACCCATCCCTTCTTCTAACAAGGAAAAACTCTGATCGTAAAGATGTCATCACGTCTCCGGGACATTACCTTGTTGTTCATCACACAACCACTAGAGGTCACTTCACTTTCAAACAGAACTGTGGCTGGTAATAAGCTGCCTGCACGTAGGATTTATGGGGTCGTTGTTTGGAGGACGACGGTCTGAATTATAAAGTCTGGCTCTGAGAAATAAAAGCTGAGTGTCCACCTGCTGCCATGATAAGGCAGAAGTGCTGATGGCAGCGGACTGAGTTGAGTTTGTTCAACACTGCTGCCGGCGTTCATCCCTCCATCTCTCTGCCCTCCTCAAAATACACTCCAGTCTTTCAACAGCTGTCAGCTTTCTCTCCATGTGGGAACTTATTCTTAGAACCACTGAAGGCGAGTTGATATTTATGGGCCGACGTCACCAGCAGAGCTTTTACAAACGATTGCCAGGTTTCAACACCGATTAGACATCAGTACATTATGCACCTGTGCTTTCAGACCCCCACAAGCCCTGAGACTGCAATCTGAGATCCACCGATGTGTAAAAATGACATACACTGGCCTTGGAGTACAGCTTGGTGTTAACAAAAAACAGGACTGAGGAGAGCTGGCATCTCATTTCCCTGCTCATTAAAGCCTAACGCTGCAAAAACTTTGGACGCCACGATTTTAAATCAACTCGTTACAGTGTCGACTCGATCACATTTTAATGCGCCTCTGCAGAAGTCCACTGTGTAATCCTCTCTTTCACTTTCCCACTCAAAAGGACAAAGGCAAGAAGATAGGCAGAACAGAAGAGGCACTTGAAGATAGTTTCTGACTGCATGCTGAGCTCAGCGGCTAGAGAAGCATTCAGAGTCTTAACAAAGAGCAACAGACACCTGGAAAGGTTTTCTGTGACTACACACAAAGACTTACCAAAATAAAAGCATAGCAAAATGTCATTCAAACATTTCACATAAAAGCAGCCCTATTTTATATAATTATAAAGTACATCATCGGATTAGTTTGACTGGTGCATTAAACAGACGTTTTTGTTGTAGCTGGTGAACGTAGAGATACTTTTAACTACATTTGCATAGTTTAACCCAAAGAAAGCATTACATTTTATAGGATTGCAGTATGCTTATTACCACACCAAATAAGTGCAGTTAGTTTCTTTTGAATTGTAGTATGGCAGAAGTATAAAGTTGAAGTCTCACTCAAGAAAATTGCAAGCACTTGAAGATTATACTGGAGTAAATGCAGTTCCAGCTGCCTGAGCTGAATGAAACAAGCAAAGCTGCAGGTAATGGAGGAAAAAACAGGAAGCAGCATGTGATTGTTGATGTAAAAATAACTTTTTAGTGATAGTGAAACATCTTCCACTTGAAACTAGAGATAACCTCTTCACCTGGGAACATGTGCACTGCAGTGGTTTGTCCACTCTAAATTTGAAATGCAAATCTAGCCATTCTTAGAAGCCACACCACACTTAGATGATTAATAGGAAGGAATCACACATACAACACCGTGATTCTCTATAAATACTAATGAGAGGAGGAAAACCTGAACACATAGTGACGTTATAAACGCAGAGGACCATCAGTACAGTCATACTGGAATTTTCCGACATTCATTTTCATGCAGATCATGCAGTTGAGTGACAGAGGAGAAGTTTTAATATAAACGGGCTACATGTCATTCTGGCGTGTGTGCGCGCGCATGTCTGGGACGCGTCGAGCAGCTGGTGTGTAAACTCTCCACACCAACCTGTTTAACAGGAGCTAACAGCAGTGATTCACATGAATGAAGAGTTACCTGGCCAGGTCTAAGAAGGAGTCCGCGGTCTCCTTGTTTTTGCTGACGCTCTCCAGTCCCAGGTTGTTGGTGTTCAGGGCTCCGGCACCCACTCCGGGTTTGATGATGAAGGCCAGGGCCACCCCGATCCCCGAGGCGATCAACGTGGTCACCAGAAAGTAGGCGACCGCGATGCCCCCCAGCTTGCCCAGGGAGCGCGTGTCCAGGCTGGCGGCGCCGGATACGAGGCTGCAGACCACCAGCGGCAGGATGATCATCTTCAGCATCCGGAGGAGCATCTCTCCGGGGAAGGCGAAGTAGGTCATCTGCGCTTTGGTCAGGTTCATGTTGCGGACCATCATCCCGAGCCCGACGCCCACCAGCACCCCGGACACCGTCATGATCACCAGCAGGTTCCTCCGCAGAAAGTCCATCACCTTTTCTCTGAAGCTCTTCTGCGCGCTGTTCTCCAGGATCCGGTCGGTGGAGGCCGAGCTGGGCATGGCGTGCCCGTTGATCTCGCTCTTTTTCTCCATCTTTTTCCTCTTCGGAGCAACGTGGGAAAGAGAGTCCAGTTCCAGGCAGCGTGGGTTGGATGCACACACACACACGTTAGGCGCACGCACTCTGCTGTGTGGCGGCTGGTGCGGTGTTAAAGGCTGAGCGCGGAGCCAATGGAGAATGAGCGACGACACAAAAAGCCAGTGGAACATGCGCACAAAAGCCGGCACTTTATTCCAGTAAATGATGCAAGAGCAGGGGAGATTGCCAGGGTCTCTGGCAATGTGCCACATTTTCCTACTCTGAAATAAAAATGAATTTTATGATAACAGAATAAGAAAAGTGCTCCAATTCTTTCCCAGGAATTTATGTCCTTCTTCTCTTCAATGCACACATGAGGTTTCTTTCACATCTTGTATCCTCTGTATTCTAAGAAACCCTCTCATCTTACAGCTCAAGCATCAGTTAAATAATGTAGTCTACATGAAAAAAGCTCCTGCTATTACGGTTTTTTTTGTGTGTGTGTCTCCCAGTCAACTAATAGCAGTCATCACTTCACTTCCCATTCCTCAGCAGGCTGAAACATGCAGTGCAGGATTTGTTTCTTTCTCAGCAGAATGGTTTGATAATGAAATAAAGTAAAGCTTTCTAACTTCTGTAAGAAATGTAACTGCAGTCATTTCTGTTGAGAAAAATGGCTGATAATAAAATAAAACAGAAACTATATGACCATGGCACAAACGATGTGTATGAAACAGTTTAGATGTTGATTACATTTTTCTATAATCTTGTTTCAGTCTACAGATCCTTGCCTGCACTTCATCATTTCATTTGTAAATGTGAGATGACACAACAACGTGCCCATCAGGCTTCAGGAGTGAGACTGATGCAAGGAGAGGAGGGCTGTCAGCACCATGGTCAGCGCTATGCGCCTCCTAGAGGGCGCTGTTTACCACCTTCTGGAGCTGTGAGGCTTTGAGGTGGTTCATTTGAATGGACCAGAGACACGTCACGTTCATGACATGATGGTTATTTTAAAAAGCAGAAAGTTCAAACAGACTGTCTTCTTCTCGGAGTTAGAGACTGACAGAGGCATGAGGCATTTCCTTTACTCGTGTAAACCCTCGTCGCACTGCTGGTTTTTAACCACGTGGTGGCACCACAGTAAAGCGATTGGACAAGTGTTTACACAAACAAGGTCTTCGCACAAACAAGGTCTTCACACAGCAGACAAAAGTAAACGGAAGAAGCACAAAACACCACTAATATAAAGAGCTGTGCAGTTTCTTTTAGCTGCTGATGGAAATATTTTTATTGCACACCGTGTTGGTAATGTGCAGCATAAATAAAAACTGATCTCATCTTCTAATTGTTGTTGCTCACTCATGTGTTACTACACAGCAAATGTGTTTAATATGAATCGAGTGTTGTTTTTAGTGTAAAATATATAATATACAGGATCTGGGACAGGGCCCTCACCAGCTCCACACACGCACATCAAACGATACAAAAGGATGCAAATACTGGAAGGATGTGCAAAAACAAAAAGAAAATACCACCAACCACACACCTGAGAATGAGGAGCAGGTGAGAGGCCCCGTCATCAACCAACCACAGTCCGGGTGGCCACGCTGCTGCCGGCCCCGAGCACTCCTACCAGGAAAAAGGAAATCAAAATGAACTAAAGTACAATATTATGGGAATCACATTCTTGGGGGAAAATACTAAAAGCAGTTTAGTAAAGAACAGGAAACTAACACCAACAGAAGTCATCCAACTAGACAATACCACAAAAATAAAGAAACACAAACAAAAGAGCATTGGCCTCCTCCATCGAGCTCCATCGGTTCGGCCCTCCCTGAGGAGCTGGATCTGGAGTACAAAGACAACAGCAGCTTTACTTGAAGACTGAATCTTACAAACACCGACCAGATCACTGCCAATCTCAATTTATGTAGCACTCAGACACCAGGAGGGAGAAGCAGGCTGACAGCAGCTCATCTGGTGCAGGTTTGATATCCGGCCTAATGGGTGACCCAGGAAGTAGTAACGAAATCTAGTTACTATTGCATGTGTGAAAAGAGTCGACAAAAGTAGAGTATAAATTGGTTTGAGCCTGAAATATGAAATCTGGGTGTGCAGAGTTAAAAATCCACCCCTGACCTCTGCTGTGGCTAACATAGCAACACGAGGCTAACCACTCTGAGGATAACACACCAATCTGAACAAGTTGTCAGTGATCGAGTTGCATTGTGGGTAATGTAGGCTTCAGGTTTTCACATGGATTATTATCAGTGTGAAAAGGTTACAGTTGTGATTATCAGATGGGAATTTTCTGCCTTTTGTGGGGATTTTTAGCTTTCAACTATTTTCTGATCAATATACAAGAGATATGGAGAACTAAAATGAATAATAAATGAATAAGGACAGCCAAATTAGCTGAGCGCTTTATAATTATTTAAATATTTTTAAGTACTCAAAAAAAGTCCATTTTGAATTTGTGGTCACCTGCCATTAAAATCCCATATGATTAAGGTCCTATGAGAGAGAAGCGGTGCCCAGTGCTGACTCATCTGTTGCTAAGTTGACTTCAACTTCGCCTCCCTCCACCAACAGAGACAGACCGTCCCCCTTCCCCTCACAGCTGTGTGGCCTGAATGCTGGAAATAACCACCAGCCTGCAGATCAGGAGTCACGGCTGTAAAACTGGTTAATGTCGGCCCTGCACCGCTCTAAACTGGAAAAAGAAAAGGGAGGAAAAAAAAGAGAGAGCAAACCAAGAAAGGCTGAGCTTCATCGTGGAGACTGTTGAACGGTTGCCCAGAGACACACAATGTCCAGCACAAAGAGGGGACAGCAAAGTGCATGGAGGCACTACGGAGCCCCAAAACTGACACTGAGCAGCAGATTTTGCTCATTTAGTTGTGAATTACTGTGATTATCCATCAGATTATTGCACAGTATTATTGTTTGTATTGTGTTCTGATTTTTTTGTCTTGTATTCGTGAGCTTTGCGTACCATAAAGGGCATATGATCAACATTTCTGGAGCTAAAACCACACACGTATTTCTCGCGCTCCTCCGTTCATCACTTATTCACTTTGACTAAATTAGCAGGTGCACTCTGAAAGTGTGAATTCAATTCAGGAGGACTTTTATTTACAATCCTGTTGCTTCCGAACATCTTTTCATCTCGACACGACTCCACTTTTCGGCTCGGTCGCCAGAAGGTTGTTTAAAGACGTGTTCAGAGACGACTGTTTTGTCTTTTTCAAAACCAACTGTCACAGAAATATGACTTATACCCAAAAAACATTTCGCTCAATATTTACACGCTTTCCTGACAAACCTGTCACTGATCGTTTTCATACATTTCTTTGAAACTACAGTTAAAGTCATCAGGCTCACGTGTCCAAAGGTCAAATTGTCGAGCGTCTACCCTGATTTCACCGCCGCTTACAACAAATGTAAAAACAAGGATACGACTCGTCTCTCCAGACGTACAAAGAGTCTCAACAGATGGGTTTTTTCAGACCTATCCAACGTCTTAAAGTGGAATCTACAGCTGGACCTTCTCTGTGTTCGATTATCTATCCTCCTACGCCAGGTAAGGATTCAGTATGTCCCAATACACAGTATGGTAAATGTAGGATGTGAAAAGTACCAGGATGTTCCACTACATCCCGTCGGATTTTAGAATCTGCAGGCCGGCACACTACTCTGGCTGTCCTCACCCACAATCCTCTGCACGGCAGAAGGAGGAGAAGAAGAAGAAGAAGAAGAAGAAGAAGAAGAAGGAGGAGGAGGAGCAGAAGAAGAAGAAGAAGAAGAAGAAGAAGAAGAAGAAGAAGAAGAAGAAGAAGAAGAAGAAGAAGAAGAAGAAGAAGAAGAAGAAGAAGAAGAAGAAGAAGGAGGAGGAGGAGCAGAAGAAGAAGAAGAAGAAGGAGCAGAAGAAGAAGAAGAAGAAGAAGAAGAAGAAGAAGAAGAAGAAGAAGGAGGAGGAGGAGCAGAAGAAGAAGAAGAAGAAGAAGGAGGAGGAGCAGAAGAAGAAGAAGAAGGAGGAGGAGCAGAAGAAGAAGAAGAAGAAGGAGGAGGAGGAGCAGAAGAAGAAGAAGAAGAAGAGCTCAAAGGAAGAGTACTCGTTCCCAAATCGCATCCTTTTTCTTTTAACTTCAAATGTTGCACTACAGTTGCAACGGATATGACCAAGAGGGTCAAAGGTCGAGGTACATTTTTATGATGAAGTAGCCTCATTGTATACATACTACATGCATACTTTGTAGGGGCAGCTGCAGTCCGCAAGTTGTGACGTGTTTGATGACCTTTGAGAAATGGTGAAGGACACGGAAATTTGTTTTTCATTGGATGATTAATTATTGTAATTTTAGTCGTGCAGTGTTTTTTCCTGCTAGCTTGTTGGTTTCCAAACGTCATCCATGTTGCCAACGGCTGCGCTCTCGTGACTTCAACACTTGAATGCCAAACGTATCGTAAACACGACTTGTGGCTGGCGGGAGTCTTCCCCACGATCTGTGCCGGCGCGTGAATGTCTCACCAGACACAACATCTGGAAACTCTGTTTGCTGTGAAATAGGCTTTGGGTGAATTTGATTGGCTTGAATGTAACAGACATTCCTTTATATCTACGTGCTTAACTGTGCTGTTCATTATTTCATATTTGTTTGCATCCTGAGCGGTAACATTTTATTTTCTTGTATTTTGTGGGTACTTTTTAAGCTTAAGTATAAATTTACAAATATTCATCTGACACAAATGCTTCAGTTTTATTGCTAACATTGTGTGAGCTTCTCAGGCTAAAAGGCCAACATCTCTTTCATTTCATGTAGCAACAACCTGATTCTATGACAGAGTGTCTGTTTCACATGTAATTACCTAAAGAAAACATTTTAACTCACTTTTGGGAGGCGACACGTGACAGTTTCTATGAAGGCTGGTGAAGCATCAGTTAAAAATGAACAAGCACAATAGATCTATCTTCAATTATTTTATCCACTAGTATACTGGAAACTCTCTTTTTACTCCTTATCTAATATATTAATGTAATTTATTAATCTATTCATTCATATTTTTGAGAATCTAACATTTTGTCAGTTTGATGTCTCCATAGACTCCATTTTAGTCAACAGTTTGGCAGTTGTGTAAAAAGTACAGCGAGACTCCTCCCGGAGACGTTTCCTTCTGTAAGAGCCTTCTGTTCTGCAAAAATACCCATTTGAAGGACTCTTAGTTTTCTTGAAACAAGCGTGAAGCTATCGTGTGGAATTGGATGTTTTCATGTGTTTCCCATGTAAATCTGTTTGTTTCTGAGAATTCCATCTCAATTATTCGTCATTTCTTTTTAGCTGCAGGGGAATCGAACAGCAAATTAAGGCCAACAGTCAGACATTCAGGAAGGCGAGCTTCTTCTGTGTTTGCTGGTGACAGTAAATGAGGGCAGCAAAAGGCTTTTTAATGACATTCAGCAGGAAATACATGAAAGTTATATTTGAAATATTCAAATAAGTAGGCTGTAAAATTTCTAGCTTTTTTTTTCTTCAATAGGTTGGGATGCATTGGGGGACTTGAGTCGAACCTCAGCCACAGCAGTGCGTGGAGACTTTTGTTTCTAACATTGTTTTTTACATTGTGCTCCAACAGCTAAAGGTTTGGGTTTGTTTTCAGGTAAGAGTTCATCATCTTGTGTCTCATATGAAAACCAATATTCAATGTAAAGGCTTGATTTGGACTCCAGCTGCGTTATGTTTCATTGAACATGTGCTTGATCACATCAAGGAGCTGAAAAAAGAAAGTTTCATTCTCTGGAAGGTCATTTCTGAGCCATTGTAACCTGTTTACCAAAAAGAAAATTTGTCCTCCAAACATAAAAATAATGCACATTCAGTGAGTCCAGGGGACATTAAATGGGAGCTGTTACGCTCATTTTCAATTTCTTTACACATATTATGGGACGACAGCAGCTTTCCATGATTCACATTTTTTGTAAACTGCTTATGTATTTTGTACTGGCCCTTTATGCAGTCCTTCAGTTCATCCTCTGTCTAAAAACAACCTATATCTTATCTCTTTAAGGCACACCTCCCTACAAAAACACCTCCTTCTGATTGGCCAACTTCCAGGAAGTGTGCTTCTTGGACTGTGTGAGCCTTGCAAGGTCATTTTCTCTTTCTTGATTGGAGCAGGGAACAGTGCAAAAGGACGTCATCTCGCTCATTAACAGTATATAATGTGACGTAACGGTGGATTTAAGTCTTTTCTATCATTTTTTCTACGTAATGCTTCAAACGTAACCAGTAAAAAGTTATTCTGTGACTGCAAATCGTAGCATCAGTCTGTATTTTTAATGGCTGGAGCAGTTGACCATAGAAGGAAATCTGTGAAGAGCTGGCGTATGAAGCCTGAACTGTTTTCTAAAGAATTACTTCAACAAACTTTGACAAACATTGTAATATAATATGTATATATGAAGCATATGATGGTCCTCTTTAAGCTCCTGCAGAACAAAACCTGCACAAAGAACTACAAATCCAGATGATCACAGAGCTAGTAAACATTTTGAAACACTGAGAAAAAGGAAAACCTTTTTTTTTTTTTCAGATGTGATGCCTCAGTATTCCCTTTTATGAATGAATACCTCGTATTATTCGTTAGGATCGTATCATAATCCAAATTCATAACACAAGTTAACTTTGTGTTGTTTTTTTTTTTTTTACCAAATTGCTGCTTCCAAGGTATGAAAAATTCATCCACACCTTCTCCGGGACACAGAACCAAAGCTCTGGAAAAGTGGAGCTTGTGTTGAGATGACCAAAGACACGGGTCACAGCCGGTCAAGTGTTAAATATCGCTGGAGATGTTTCAGTCCAAGAGTTTGTTTTCTGAATTTCTTCCTCACCCAAAGATTTGTTTTGTTTCACTCACACGGACAAAGTGAAGTGGTTTGATTTTGATTTTATACACTTTATTAATCCCCGAGGGGAAATGTCTTCACTACAGCAGGGGGGCTCTCAGGGGGGAGCTGCTGCAGCAGGCTGCCACTAGCGCGGCGCCAGGTAACCTGACCTGAGGTGCATGTTTTTGGATGATGGGAGGAAGCCGGAGAACCCGGAGAGAACCCACGCAAGCACAGGGAGAACATGCAAACTCCGCACAGAAAGGCCCAGGACCGGATTCGAACCCGGAACCTTTTTGCTGTGAGGCGACGGTGCTAACCACTGCACCACTGTGCCGCCTACTGAAGAAAACGGAGCTCCTCCGTGGTGGCAGATGACTGCTGGACACCGGAGGCAAAATGTAGGGCAAACAGGTCTGTGCATATTTGAAGTGTAAGAACAGGCGTATTTATTAATAATACATTTAAAAAACATGCCCAAGTCTAAAAACTGATTGGAATTCAGCTTGAAGAGCACTGAAAGCTCCTATTTTAATTTCAGGAAGATGTAAAGTTGAAATGTTGTTGCAGTATATAAAATGTTATATTAATGTGTTTATGAGCAAACATCAAAAAAGAAGGAGACAAAACACATGGGCTCTTTTTACAGTTTATTGTATATATATATTTATATATATATAAAACTACAAAAGTAAGACTGTTTCAAATTCATAGACAGCTGTCCATTTATCTCATATATATATATATATGTATATATATATATATATACACACACACATATATATATATATATATATATTCTACAGTCCACATTTGGATCCCAATACAGTGATCAGCTGATAGTTTCTCTCTGTGTTTGTGTTCTATTGCATAGAAAAAGGCACAGCTCTGAGGTCTGTGTAAAATACAGCCTTCGTAGAGGGAATCAGCCTCGATCCTCGTCCGCACGCTCGGACAGCGCTAAAACCGATTCGGTGACAAACACTGATCAAAAAAAAGTCTCAGGAGCTCGAGTGTTGTTCATACTATGTACATTACTTTTGGCATTGAAGCGTCTGACAGGCTTTGGAGTCTTGACATCTGAAGGTTGGAGACGGGTTTTTTTGTTTTTGAGTATTGCTGCATGAACTGTTCGCCTTCAACTGGAAAAATGATGAACAAAAAGAGTACAAAAGATGTAAAAAGTTGTGGCCGACACCCCACAAAAACAACAACAACAAAAAAAATCAATAACAAAGCAACAAACAGTTAAACAAGATAATAGAACTATCGTTGTATATAAAAAAATGGCTTCCACCCATAATTCCTCACTCAGATACATTCCTATCTGAAGTACATTCCTACCACACATTCTGTACACGCATTTACAATCCAAGTGTTCACTTCACATCAAAAATAAATATATTTACACAGAAAAGAAAGAACAGAATAAATAACTTCATCGAAGGGAAAAAAAAAAAACAAGCACTCCAAACATATTCAAAGAAACGACGAGACGGTCGTCTACAAACAGTTTGAGTTGGTGCCTCCGACTCGGTTCGAATGCAGCTGTTTTGCATACTAGCTGGAGTCAAATGCACACTGGGAAGCTAATGATCTGCCACTGGAGCAGGTTTGAAACTCCCCCCCCACATTCTGTCCCACCGGCTGGGAGCTCCGCTAGAAAAAAAACACCATTAGTGCACCATCTTAAACCACTGCAGAGATTTTGAGGGTTTATTGATGAAAAATCTACCGTTATGTATTTCCAGCAGCTACTCGTGATGCGTCCGGTGTCCCTGGACCACCGGGAGACGTGGGTCCTCATATTGCTGTGAATAGCTGGACGAATGTCAAAGATATGCGTGATGATGAGATGTCAACAATTAAAGCTGCACTCATCAATACAGTTAATACTATGCAGTGTTTCCCCTCGGCAGACGGCCTTGGGAGAGCGGGATGGGTTGTCACGACTACAGGAGGTCTGGGGGGTGGGACGGGGGTGGAGGGTGCTGCAGCTCTGGGTTTGATCAGGTCAGGTGTTAAAAATGTCTGATATTCTGGTCTGGTTCTCAGCAGTTTGAACTTTCGGCTTTTATTGCGCTTTTCTTTTTCATTTTTTGAACAGTCCCGTAACGACCGTGTCTGAGAGTGAGGCTCCGCCCCCTTAATGAAACACACATGCAGCCGAGCAGAGAAACAGACGACTTCCCTCGGTAAATAAATAGTCGTTACTGGACATAACTGCAGTTCTATGAGTACGTATTTTTGTTTCTTTCAGGTGTGTGTGTGTGTGTGTGGGGGGGGGGGGGGGGGGGGGGGAGGTCCTGTTGGCGGGGCAGCCGGCCAACCTCCCGAGACAATGTTGGGGGAAACACTGCTACTACTGGATGTGATGACTGTGTAATGTGTCCTTCGTAGTGATGAACCCACAGACGGTTATCACCGAAACCTCCGCGTGCCGGCCTGTGCAGGTGTGTGTGTGTGTGTGTGTGTGTGTGGGGGGGGGGGGGTGTTGTTTTGAAACAACACAGTCCTCTGCAGGGCCGCAGCATCAGGTTAACACTGTGGTTTTGGGTTTCCTACTTCAGTGGAAATCTGCGTTCAAATTATTTACGAGACAGATTTGTGGCGTCCTGCTCTCTGAAACGTCCACGAGCTCTCGGTTCCACCTCAAACCCGCACGGCACGGCACGGCACGGCACGGCACGGCACGGCACGGCACGGCACGGCGTGCAGGAGGCAGCGGACACCTGAGGTTTGGCATGTCAGGGCTCCTGTTCTCCACACAGGTAAACATACTGTGCAGATACATGATGCCCTGCTGTAAAGTGACTGCGACCCAATGTTTGCTAAAGAAAATGATCATAATGCGTTTCCCCTAAAACAGGCGGTTTTCTTTGAGAAATGCGACGAGTCGTTCTGGTACCACGACGGCTTTCCTGGTAATCTGTCTCAGCTCTTTTGTTTTGAGGCCTGCGCAGCCAAATTTAAAATGTGCGTGGAGCCCTAAGCTTCTGCTTAGGTTGCACTTTTCAGATCATCTCCATCCGACCGGGGAGCTGCTGCTGCTGCTGCTGCTGCTGCTTCCAATGTAAACACGTCCAGCTTTCCTGTGGGTGGAACTCATTTGAATTCTGCTGCAACTGAATCATGATAACTAGCTCATATGACCGAGCTCATGTAAAATAGCATCCAGCACAGTTATATGTGCCTACCGATAAGGGAAAGGGAGAAAAAAAGAAAAAAAAAGAAGTCCTGAACAGATTTCATGGACTCGATGTGTACAAGAACAGACATCTCCTTCTACCGAGAGTTTAGCGGACCGCCTGGCAACGACTCCCAAAGCCTCATTATAGAGCCAAGCTAATATGTCATCTAGCACACGGCTAAAACAATGTATTCCTCGTAAAAATCTGGTTATGCTTGCTTCACAAACAAAACATAGCATCTGTAATAAGATAAAGATTAAATAATTATTATTTGATCGTGAGAAATTACCTTACTTAACGATAGGTTTTAATACAATACAATAAATTAAAAAAAACAAAAACTCAAAAAAAAAAAAAACATTGAGGAGTGACCTCTCTGGCTGTTAAAGTGAAAAGAACTAGAAAATAAAAATACTATAAAAACAGGAATTGAACAAGTGGTCATTTAGAAAGGCACTCATCTGCTAAAAGCCATGAATACAGTGTGTGTGTGTGTGTGTGTGTGTGTGTGTGTGTGTGTGTGTGTGTGTGTGTGTGTGTGTGTGTGTGTGTGTGTGTGTGTTCACTTGTATTTCTTTACTTGTGAGGAGCACGTGTCCCCACAAGGATAGAATGATTGCAAAGCTCGTCCAGGATGTGGAACATTTCATGTCTTGTATTTACAGTTGCTCTTCAGGGTTAAGGCCGAGGTTCAGGTTTAAAGAGAAGAACGAGGATCGGGTTGAACGTTCGGGTTTGGAAATGAAGGGAGTCGATGGAGGTCCTCACAAGTATAGAAATACAAACATGTGTCTTTGTTTCCCGGGTACTTCATTTCCATATTTGGAAAGGCGAGCACAGTGCATGCACAGTGTTGTGTAGTAGTAGTAGTTGTCATAGTAGTACTGTTTGACATCACCATCGATGTTTACAATTACCGACTTTTGAAGAGAGTTTTAAAAAAAAACCGATAAACAATGTAAAAACAACAACCAGGAAAATCTATCCCAAGTTTTCCATTCCAGTCTGTTCTCCGGATTAAACGGTCTCCATTACCGTGGAGATTCTGTCCCCGAGTCACGAACCCACCAACACCTCCATGATGTGGTCCAGTTCTGTCAGATCAATTTTGAAAGGCTGATTGGCTGAAACCTGGGGGGCGGGGCCGCTGTAAGGCGACGCCAGCGATTTGAGGAGGTCGTCCGCCGTCACCACGGGCGACAGCTTGGCGAGGCCGCCGCCTGCCGCCACGCCCACGGCCCCCGCTGTCGTACAGGGGTCAAAGTCATACATGGACGTGTCGATGTCGGCGAACAGGACGTCGTCCAGCGCCAAGTCTGAGAGAAACCCCGAGGGTGAGGTGGAGGAGGGGGGACAGGAAGGGGAGGAGGAAATGTCTACGAGGCCACCAGGGGGCAGTGTGGGCAGAGTGTCCATCGGCCGGAGCTCAGCACAGCGGCCTTCCACCAGGAAAACGCCGGCTGCCTCCGTTTTAGCACCCGTGGTTTTGCAGTCTCTGGGTGGGCCGGGGAGGGGGGCCGAGTGGGGGGGCTGGGTGGTTGGTGTGGGAGCTGGGGAGGTAGTCATGGTCGTACAATTAGCTGCTGCTGTCCTTGTTATGGCTGTGGAAGGACCCAACTCCATGTCACTCAGAGCGGAGGGGAAACCGTCCCTCGATGAGACAGGCACGGGGACGCCGGGGGACGCCGGGCTCAGATGTGCTGAGGGGGGAGGAGGCAGCGCCGGGGGCGGCGACAGAGGAGGGGTGGGTGGGGAGGGTGCGCAAAAGGCCGAATCCCCGCCGTCCTCCTCCAGCAGGGAGGCCGGAGTGAGGCAGGCCTCCAGAGGGGCGGCGGCGGTCTCGGTGCGGCCGGGGCCGGCCGGGGCCGGCGGGCAGCTGGGAGGCACCATCGGGTGGGGCGAAGGCGGAGGCGCGATCGCCGGCATCAACAGCGCCGAGGGCTGTGGCGCCTGCGCGTTCGCCGCCGACAAAACGCCGAAGGACGGCGGCGCCTCGCGGAAGCCCTCGTCCATGGGGTCGTCGGGCGGCGGCGAGGGCGGCAGCAGCAGCGGCCGCAGCGAGCCCTCCTGCTTCAGCTCGTCCTGGATGCGGCGCAGCATGTTGTTGATGAGGACGCGGCGCTCCAGGCTGGGCTCGCCGAGCGGCCGCTGGCTGTACAGCTTCATCAGGGAGATGTTGAAGATAGTCTGCCGCTGCAGGGTGTACGACACCTTGGAGAGACCCTCGGGGACGAAGGCTAGCCCCCCTCCCGCTCCCGCCACCGCCGCCTCCATCGTTTTGCCTTCCAGCCCCTCTTCATCCTCGTCCAGCTTCCGCTTCGCACCTTTACCGAACATATATCTGGAAAACACACAACCAGAGTTCATTGAGACATCAACAACATTACAAAAAACAACAACAAGCAGATTGGTTATAGAACAAACAAGAAGAACATGACAACTTTGTCCAACAAGGATCCAGCAGATGTTTGGTGTTATTAGTTGAAAAAATACTCAGATGAGTAGTTGCCAGTTCATTTCCTGTATGTTGGACTGATCAATAAATCAAGTAATCATCTCGGCCTAAATTCAGACTCTAATATTCCTACTAACTCCCCATGTTTCTTAAACAGGCTTTCTTCTCCCCAACAGACTTATAATGACCTTCTATTAACAATTCAGACCACTTCCACGACCAAAACCTGCTCCTGCTTCATTATTAACTGATTTATTAACGCAGTGTTTCCATATTGGTGAAACCTGACGCTCTTTTGTTCCCGGCCCGAAATGCACCTCAAGAAATGATGATATCCCAGAAAATTCCCACCACCTTGTTTGTTGGGGTGATTGTATGTTCGATTGGATTCCAGTAGCGATCCCTTTCCCACCGAGTCTCACCTCGGGTGAAAACACCAACATGTTCACTGGGGACGTGTTCAGACTGAAACCGAGCAGCTTAACAGACGTGATTCAAGAAGCTGCTTAAACGCAACGAGCTTAGAGCAACACGGGATTTAAAAAAACATACAGTGCAGCCATGAGCAGCTGCAACGGGAGCCTCACCGCTGCATACTGGAGCTCAGTGCGCGCACACACACACACACACACACACACACACACACACACACACACACACACACACACACACACACACACACACACACACGCGCGCACACGGTTATGTAATAGCAGCGTTCCCTGCTGTACCACAGGATCAGAGGCCAGGTTTAAAGCCCAACCCCCTCCACTCTCCCTCCTCCTGCCATATTAGAATAGCACATTGAGTTACTTAGCAGGGGGTGGGGCATGGCGGGGGGAGGGGGGAAAGGGAGGGGGGCATACAGTTGGAGAGGAGAGAGAGATGTGGACATGGCAGATTCACCAAACACACATATTACACTAGATGAACAGATCTCCATTTCTAATTTAATCTGATGGTGTCATTATTAGTGCAGGAGGAAGGAAGGAAGGGAGGAAGGAAGGAAGGAAGGAAGGAAGGAAGGAAGGAAGGAAGGAAGGAAGGAAGGAAGGAAGGAAGGAAGGAAGGAAGGAAGGAAAGAAAGAAAGAAAGAAAGAAAGAAAGAAAGAAAGAAAGAAAGAAAGAAAGAAAGAAAAAGAAAGAAAGCATTGCTGCAGTGTGTTTGACTTAAATCCAGGCTGACAGGCTCATGCAGCCAGTCGCTGTCTGCACACACACACACACACACACACACACACACACACACACACACACACACACACACACACACACACACACACACACACTACGCATGCGCTTCCTCACTCACAAACACACACACACACACACACACACACACACACACACACACACACACAGGAAGTGTGAGCTGCAGGCCCAGTCACCACGACTGGTTGGTTGCCATGACAAACAGAGTCAGCTGGGAATTCACCCAAAGAGATGACAAAGAACGGGATGGGGGGGGGCAGAAAGGAAGAGGACGAGAAGTGAGAAGAGGAAGTAGAGTAGGTGAGACTGGTCTGGAAAAGGTGTGTGTGTGTGTGTGTGTGTGTGTGTGTGTGTGTGTGTGTGTGTGTGTGTGTGTGTGTGTGTGTGCGTGCGTGTGTGCGTGCGTGTGTGTGTGCGTGCGTGTGTGTGGGCCTTTGAGCAAGACACTGAAACCCCACGAACATCTTTGTTGAGACTTGACATGTGACAGGTTCATACTAACATGTGGTGCTGTTGGGGTGGAAAGAAAAGCGTTTGGTTTCTCTGAGCTGCTGACTGAAGCGACTTCGTACCAACGTTGCCGTCGGTAACAGTTGGAGGAAGCAGGATGGAGGACGTAGTCTCCCCCGGTGGCGCCGTGGCAGATTGCAGCCGCCCGAACGTCCCTCTCCTCACCCCTCCTCTTTTAAGTATGTAACATACAGTGTACAATCAGTACAACATATCACACATTATATACCGTAATATGACCATCTCATCTGTGACAACTGGAGCTGGGAGTGTAAATGTTTGCGGTTATATATATATATATATATATATATACATACATATACATATATATATATAAGCTGAGCTAACACACAAAGAGGTATTTGTGTATTTGTCTACATGTTGAATTTGTTCCTGTAACTCCACATCCAGCCGGCTCATTTGTCAAAAACAAGAGCTGCTGAACGTGCAACTACTCTGCACAATTAACAGCGGTTAGCTTTTATTAGACAATAAAACTCACTTGTTAAGAGTCGCGGTTGCTGCCATCCTGACTCCACCGACGACATGGAGTGGCACCCGTAAACCTCGAACCTTATTACGTTTACTGCTTCAACCATCCCGTCGCGGTATCAGAGCCTGGAATATAAATCAGGTTGTAGCCGTCCGACCGGGACGTCACCAGAACCGATGCTTCTGTCAGGAGACGTGAAACTAGAGCTGCCGTCGATGTACTGATGGTGTACTGAGACACTTAAAGCAATATTACACAGGAGCATCGCTCCTGAACGCATCGCTCCTGAACGCATCGCGTGTCACGCCAATTAATGACATTAAAACACACCCTGGAGTGTAGCATTATACGAGCTACCATCTAAATAAAACATGTAATCTAAATGTGTTCATATTGTGGAGCAATTCAAGCGCAAAATATAAAACTTTTTGTGAGCGTCATCTCCGTTTCCATGGTAACACATGGGGTACGACTAAGAACTGGAAAACCATCAGTCGCTGAGGTGCTTCTGCTCTTAACATTCACATCATATTTCATCATATTCATGTTTATTGTTGTTATTTATGACACCGTGGCTGCTTAGTATTGACATTTTGTTTTTCATATTTCAGAAAGCAGAAAGCCATAAAAAAAGTTAACTGCTCTGTGTTTTTGGCACAATATTGTTTCGTTTTAAATAAAAGTAATGTTTTTTTTGTTTTTTTTTATTGGATCAAGTTTGCATCTCACTCTTGTTGATGGAAGTTTTTTCAAGTAAAAGAAATACTTTCATTTCATTTTTTTGTTTTTGCCGTAGTATCAAAATTGGTATCAGGAACTGTAGGATTTCAGTGGTGTTGCTTCCAACTATATATTATCTTCATATATTACTGCTAATAAAAAGACAAAAAGTAAAAGAAGTTGCAGAACAGAAACTCTGATATGTTTAAGAGTCAAAATAAATCATCAAATCATGTCTCTTCATAAATGTTTTAGCACGTTCACTTATTAGTTTTTCATCGATTGATCTCAGCCATGAAGGCGAGTGTGTTCGCTCCAGCCATGGTTTCCTCTCTTCTAATTCACATTGAATGAGATATTCACACTCAATAAGCTGATTATAATCACAGACATGCTCAGGTCAACCAGAAAGTCTATCCAACGTTTTTTTTCACTTTTCATTTGAACACCATATTGGTGAGAGTGCATTAAAATGCGCCCGGTCTCCTCCATTTTTTATTTTTAGGACGGTTTGGCTCTTCGTAGCCGTAAACACTTTTGACTCGTGGTACAAACTAGTCTCGGCCGAAACATCCTGACACACCGGCGATATCGAGTAACACCTTCCTGTCACCATCCACATATCTACAGAGGAGTTGTTTATGGTCACCAACCGTTTGACTGACAGGTGATCTGTGAGCAGAAAACACCACGGCAACAAATGGCAAAATGAACACGCGCACAAATGTCAGTAAAAAGCTTCTTCGGGGTGCCGTCAAAAAATGTAAAACGGATTTTTAACATTCACGCATGTGTGAATATTTAAAACTCACGAGTTTCTACATTCACTGCAGCTGCTTGTGGATCTTCCAGGAAAATGGCGACTCGGAGAAACAGAGAATCAAAGAGAGCAACACAGATAGTTTCAACGCAGTTTGCTGGTGTGTGATTGAGAGCTGAAGCAGCTGCGCATGTCTGACTCACTGAGTCATGGTGGGGTGTTTAGACACACACACACACACACACACACACACACACACACACACACACACACACACACACACACACACACACACACACACACACACACAGTGCAGGGCTGACATACCAAAGGTGCCCCACCCCTTACATTCCTCTTCATTATCCTCCTCTTCCCTTTCCTTCTCCTCCACCTCCTCTCTTCTACACTCACACTTTCTTTTACCTCTTTCTTTTTCATCCTCCTTCCAGTCTTTAAACCTCCCCCACCCCCCTTCTCCTCCTCCTCCTCCTCCTCCCTCTGACTGTCAAAGTTCACAGGGCCATAACCATCCTACAGAAAAGCACATCATAAATGAGTGGAGGAGATAAAGCTCGGCGGTGGAGGAGCGCTGCCCTTCAAAATGGAGCCCCGGTCTTCACTCAAGGTCACCGTGACTTAACGCGACTCACCGTGTCGCAAAGTGGGGTCTTAAAACCAAGGATTTTTGTCCACGAGGTAAATATAGTTAAAGCAAAGAAGTGATCGGCTCGGACTAGAAATGAGCCGAGTGGCGGTGCTGAAGGTCGGCACAGTCACAGGGTTTTATCCCCGACGGTATGCACTTCAACACCTGACGGAAAGTTGCAAGACTCGATTCGTGTTCAGTGTCTGTAGCAACAAAACAAAAAAAACGTCCAGTAATAACAGTAATAATCAGTGAAAGGCTCAGTTTCTCTAATAATCCAACAGCGTGATCAATTTCACAACAAATGTGTAATCCATCAAACTGCTTCATAACCATTATATCAGATGTGGAGTTTGCTGTCTGGACAAAGCTTTACTTAAACAAGATTCAAACATCTTCCAATTATTTAATCAATATGTGTGATGAATGAGACATTTAGCTTTTTTTTTGCTTTTTTTTTCAGCCTCAGGAAACATCTTGAAAATTGTGCAAAAGATACCAAACAAATCAAAATCAATACGCAAATGGTTGTTTCCAGCAGAACGATGTGATCCATGATGATCAACATTTCTCAAAATAAACAACCTCTGGTTTTGCTTGCAGCCTAAAATATCACCAAATATCCCGATGAAAAACCGAGAGCCGGCCGCAGACCGGGCTGCAAGACGTCAACACAACCAGGCTCCTCCCCTTCATCACACGACTGATGAGGATTAAAAGCAACTGATATCAAAATCCATCAAAATGTCAAATTTAACCGGAGATAGTTTGGTGTACTTGTGGCCGAGTGTGTGTTACGATAAGATTACATGAAAAAGCTGATGATGCCTTCAGGGAAATGTATAAATCCGTATTAAAAATAATAATGGAAAAGAAAAGAGGAAAAAGAAAAGAAATAAAAAGCAGGAATGATTTCAGACAAAAAACTAAATCTCATTTCAAAATGTAGCGGAAGACTAAAACATGAGTTTGTTTTTTTAGACATTTAAAAGTGAGGTGAGGTGTGTGACAGCATGGGACTGTGTGTTAGCCTGCCAACTGTGCCTGCAAACACACATTAGACATGTGGGCCGAGCACATTATTCCACGAGCTGGCTGTAGTGAGTGCGCGCGCGCGCGCGTGTGTGTGTGTGTGTGTGTGTGTGTGTGTGTGTGTGTGTGTGTGTGTGTGTGTGTGTGTGTGTGTGTGTGTGTGTGTGTGTGTGTGTGTGTGTGTTGTGCAGTAGTGCGGTGCTGGAGGATGGACTCTGCAGTGATATCATGATCCTGTAACCGGATATGCTGGTTTCCATGCCTAAGCTGCACCCCCCCCCAATCCCCCCTCTGTCCCCCCCTCACCTCCACATTGGGCTATTTCAGGTTCACTAGATGCACAAAGTGTGGACGCACACACCACACTGCTGCAGGTACATGAACGCAGCACGGTGCTGCATACTTTAGTGCAGGCATTCATCTCAGCTGTTCCTCCTCACTGTAATGCACCCGGTTCTGCACATGAGGACGACACTGTCCAGCTCACCCCCCCCCCGTGTTGTGTGTGTGTGTGTGTGTGTGTGTGTGTGTGTGTGTGTGTGTGTGTGTGTGTGTGTGTGTGTGTGTGTGTGTGTGTCCTCACACTCACACAATGTCGAGCTAGTAAACACATTCCAGACAAAACCCAGAGGAAGAGATAGTGCGCTGTGCCCGACCCACTACGCTCACTAGCAGCTACGTTTCCACACACAACTTAAGATTCAGTTACACCGTGACGATAGCTGCTGCTGCTGCTGCTGCTGCTGCTTTTCTGCAGCTCCTGTTTATTAATATTGCTTTTAGGACACGTCTCAGCCCCAGTTAGACTCCATCATGAAGAATCCTTATTCCACTAAAACTTTCCCTTTTGCAAATTAAACAGGTGAAAAGGCCGTGAACCAGCGATGTGGGGACGATCTGTGATCCTCCAGAGCACGAAACACAGAGGTGACGACATGTTGTTGAGAAAATGAAGGTTCAGTTTAACACAACGTGGTTTTAACAGGTGAACTGCTGATGAGAAATCTGGAGGTGGTGAATGAAGGTGAATTACACACTGAAGGTCATTTCATGTCTTTTGATCTCAAGCGGTTTAGATTTGAAATTTTTGCAGCCAACTTTCCCCATTGTGATAATATCATGAATACGAGCTGGATGGTGGTTCGGTCTGGCACTCGTTCAAGCGACTGTGAATCGTTAAATTCTCTGAGATTGAGCTGAAAGCTTGTCGATTTGATCCAAAACAATATGAGTAATCTGTACAAAACAAATGGGTATTTGGAAATTGCTGGAAAAAATATTCCCAAAGTGTTTCTGTGGAGCAACAAGAAGGGATGACAGATGGAGGAGGAGAGTCTGAACCAAAATAAATAAGCCAATCATACGGCTGGTAACAACGTCCGTGTGTGTGCGTGTGTGTGTGTGTGTGTGTGTGTGTGTGTGTGTGTGTGTGTGTGTGTGTGTGTGTGTGTGTGTGTGTGTGTGTGTGTGTGTGTGTGTGTGTGTGTGTGTGTGTTTTCCCCTCATAGTGATCGTAAACACTCACATGACAGAGGTCAGATGGATATCAGACAGGGAATTCACTACGATCTCTTACATAAAGACAGACCTGGTTACCAAACAGCTTCTACTGCGCAACACGCAGCATCCCGTTAATAAAGAGGCACCGGTGTGAGATTTAACCGCTTCAACAAATACAAAACCCAAAGGCCATTTTTAAGCCTCAAATATGTTCTCTCCTGGTTTCAAACGTATTAAAAAACCTCCTTTTCTATTTGAATGAATGGCTGCAGTCGATTTACAGTTTGCGGTGTCTCGAGTTACTTCGCGCACTCTCGTTCAGATGAGCGACATCACATCCTGTGTAAAAGGAAAGAGAGGGAGGAGGTCAGGGGTCAGAGGTGAGGGACGAAGCTCCACAGTTCAAACCCTGGTTTCTCTGACTCATGAGGAAACTACACTCAGTCGCTTCTAGTTTCTAATCTTAACTTGTCCCACGTTAACAGAGCTGGGCCGGACAAAATATCAGAAACACCTCTGGGGATGAAAAGACACAAGTTCAGCAGCAGGTTTGTTATTTTTCTGTGTGGGAGGATCTACCGTAGAAACCAAACTTCTGCCCAACACACCGAACACGGTGAGTCCGTCACACAGACCTGACAGGTGCCTTATTCTCTGGGATTAAAGGTACTGTATCAGTTAAAGGAGCAGTCCGCTGTTTGGCATCGAAGTTATCGTGGATCACTTTGACTCACAATGAAACACCCACATGCACAGAACGTGTGAGCGTCTCAAATTTCTGATCATTAGTGTATGTGCACACAAACTCCCTCACACACACACAAACGCACACACACACACACACACAAACACACACACACACACACACACACACACACACACACACACACACACACACACACACACACACACACACACACACACACACACACACACACACACACACGCACACATTTAAGTCTATAAATAAAAGGCAGAAGAAGGGAGCAGATTTAGGTCAGCAGACGTGTCTACATGCCGTTGAAGCGCTCCACTCTGACGAGCCACCGGGGGAGAAAACAGCTCGACACTTCCAGCGACAAAGCCTTCAGAAGCTTCGGAAAATCTACGGCATCAATAACGCTGCACAGTAGTACCCACCTTATTACTACAGTGTCTGCCTTAGTATTGCCGTATCTGCCTTATTACTACAGTATCTGCCTTATTACTACAGTATCTTCCTTATTACTGCAGTATCTGCCTTATTACTACAGAGTGCAACTGTAACACGGCAGAGTCGGCCTTATTACACAGTGCCCACCTTGTTACGGCAGCACCGGCTTCAGTGCTGCAAGTGTCATCATTTCTACTGCAGGCAGCACGCGTGCGGCCGGAGTTATAATCCTTTATGATCGCAAAAACAAGCCTTGTTAACGCACGTGAAGCCGATACTGCTGCAACGCCAGCTTTATCACCGTTATAACTGATAGATACCCAGCTGCTAAAGGTACGGTAGACAAGGACACTGAAAGCCTCGTTGTTACCGGTTCTGTGACGTCCGATACGAGGCGCTCTACAAATGCAGGTGAAAGTGAGTGTTTTTGCTCCAGTGCCTCCGATCCCAAGGAGTTGCTCCCAGCCTGGTGCTGATACATCACGTTTGGAGACAACAGCAGCAAGGGTGCTAAAACTCAGATCGGCCACGTTATATTGGTGTTTGTGGAGACTCGGCTCGTCCTGGGATTTCACCGCCGTCTCCTTCCTTATCGGAAACGGTCCCATCAACCAAATCGGTGTTTTTATGCACTCTGCACCCTTCCTGGAGTTTACTGAGGGGTTCCCCACTCAAACAAAAACTAGTCTCTCCTCTCCCCACTGTGGTCATCTTGTTCACCTACAGTTGTGTAACTCGGCATCACATCCGTCTGCAGCACCTCTCTGTGCTCTGATGGATGTCTGATCACCTCAGACGGAGTTAGGACGCTCTGACGTCACCTACGTGCCGCTCTCGGGGTCACAGACTTTGAGGAAGAGGTACAGTCATTAACAGGAGCTGGCTGCTTGTGTTGTGGTGCATGTTACGAAACGCACCCCCTCCCCCCTCCACTTCCAGTCACCACAACAGCTCCACAGACTGAGACAGTCCCGAAACACCGGAGACCAGATCACTTCACAGCGAGGACACATTTCACCACTTCAGAGGCCTCGTTTCAATAACAAGGTAAATCCAGCGTCATTAATGTGCTTATAAATGACATTCATAGAAGAGCATGAAGTCCAGCTATCCTGTGCCGTCGTTGTCCACACGTATCTTCAACTATATACACTCAACCAACTCATTATATCCGGATCCAAATGCAAAATGTTTAAATGAATGCCATTTACAAACAAGTCCATATAAGTGCATTTATGTCGTTTAATGGAGCCTACTTTATACATTCATTTTACCAATAAATGTGGATTTTTTTTTTAATATATTTTTGGGTTTATCTGACGTTATAAGTCGCAGAGCTGTGCGCCAGGGGGTGAGTGTGTTTGGGGGAAAGCCCGAAATGTATGTTGAGTTATGAAAAGTTGATCAGACGAGACTTTTCTCTGTGGCGACAAACTACGAAAGCGGCCGCTGCCTCGGCTCCGTAAACTGGAAGGAGTTTCTGTCGGATAAAGACCGAGGGTCAATGGGAGTGCACCTCCATTGACCCTCGGGGGGACACGCTCCAGCAAATATTATCCATTTAAGACGAAAAACTTTTGGGAGCAGACCCCCGCCGCGCCGCAGCAGTTAGGGAGAAAAGGGGAAAAAAAAAAAAAAAAAAAAAAAAAAAAAGAAAAGCACCAAACCGTCACCGCGTCTCGTTATTCAGTGGAAATAGGTTACGCTGCGGTGCCCTGACGCGTTTCTCCCGCCGGGTTTTACTCCGGACTCTTTTCAAAAGATACAAAAACGGTGTCTTACCACATCCAGGTCCGCCGGAGGTTTAAAGAGAAACATGGGGGGTATTTAAACAGTCCCGTCGCCTACAGAAAAACAATCCGTCCTCGCTCCCGGAGACTCGGTCACACAATGGCGCTGATAGGAGGAGAAAAACTGCCTCCGCTCACAGGAGCGCCGCTGCCTTCACGAGCGGTGGGAGCTCCTCCGCGAGGGAAGTTGCACGTGGGCTCGGGTCCTGCAATTTGATTTCACCGACGCAAAAAAACCCAAAACGGCCAGATATTTAGTTAGATTAACTTATTGTGGCACGTGAGGCAAACGACACCCAGGGGGGCCTGGTGTTTCACGCTCCAGGGATATATATATACATGTTTTCAGTTTATTCTTCCAATCATCTATCAATAACATGTATTACACTGCTATGCAGCTCATTTATTATTGTTATTTTCATTTTCCGGCGTGGCAAAGCTCTACAGCGGTGTATTCATATGTATAGTGGCCTCCTCCAAAAATGTCCTCCTCAGTACTTGAAGACAACATCTGCAGATAGCATTTAAACCTTTAATAAATTAATATACGTTGATGAGACTTACTGTAGCTGCTGACAGACACTTTGCTTTACAAAAAATAAAACTGTCACGGTCCCGATGTCATTATTAATGTCATAACTGTGAGGGGTTTTCTGTCATGCCAGGATCCATTTTGTTACGGTTGGCGAGTTTACGAGGAGCACTTGAAGGCAGCAGGAGAAGCTGAAACCGAGCAGCTGCCCCGAGAAGCGGCGTCGTCAACTTTGCTCCGCCCACCTTTCCACCCACCTACACACACACACACACACACACACACACACACGGTATGTTCTGTATCTCTCGCTGTCGGACGAGATAATTAAACATTAACAACATTTTGAAACTACAAAACTGAAAGCAACGGCGTCAAGACCTCATTTAGACACGTTCCTCATAGTCGATCATTTTTCTCTCCTCACATCTTTTCTTGCCTTTCCTACTTTAACACACTGAAAACTTGAGATAATTAATTCACTCTTTTATTGACACTGAATGGTCAGTAGTCACAGAAATGAGCGGTGGGCTGATGTTTGTCCAGATGGCAGCGTGATGTCCGGTAAACTCAGACAAACCCACCGGTTCACCAGAGCATCCCGGGGGCACAAAATGGGGCACGTGAGACCGTTTGTGGCCCCCCCGGTGCCCCCTGCTGCACCCTCACCCAGTTGTGCACTGGTACGTTCACATCACAAGTCTCCCGTTTTTTCAGACAGGCAGCCTTTGATCCGTCTGCTGTCACAAGTATTTCCATGTATTGGAGCCCAGTGTTTACAGAACTCAATCGTTGGCACAAAATCAATCAGATTTCAACTCTTCAGCGTTGAGGCCTTCACGGTGCTCTGAAACGGCACCCTGTAAAGGCCTGGGCACAGCAGAGGGCGGCGGGACAACAAATTCATCTCGTATTCGGTTGTAAAAGCTCGGTGACGATACATGAAAAGTAGGACGAATCCTAAAAGTCGTGGCGTCCTATCTCATAACTTTGCGCAGATCGTTCCTCTTTTGCAAAGCAGTTGATTGAGCTGTCAAATATTACAATATTTTTGGAACCAAAAAGCTACTTCAACATCAATATAGCAGCAATACTGCAGTGATGATTATCGGTGCTTTCATAGAATATTTACACAATTACATATTTTTGATAAATAATCACGAGTAACGACTAAAGTGGGTGAATAAGAGAACAGCGAGGACATCCATCACTTTACTGTAACGCAGCCTTTAAAAGCAGAAAGAAGACCAAAAATTATCCCACGTTATCAAAGACGCTCTCTTGTCTCACATCACAATACAATATAATATCCATATATTGATATGTGGATTGTACCAAAGAAGCCACTCCGTTCCTCCATTTCAGCTCTGTTAGTTGTCGAAGGCCGTCACTGTCAGCAC
>NW_027210607.1:0-17500 GCF_029030835.1 Brachyistius frenatus | reverse complement strand
ATGAGCTTCAATGTGCTCATTTAAAAATGTCTCTTAAAAAAACAGAAAAGTAGAAACTAGAAGAAAACATCCGTGCGTGCTGGCAGATTTTGGGGAGGGTGTGTGAAGAGAATATTATTAACACTATTAGACATGGGCGTGGCACACAGGCCCAACATGGAGAAAAGGGGCGGGGGGGGGACAAGGAGGGGGGCACACCAAAAACACCCATCTGCTTTCGTTCCCATTCTCTCTCCCTCTCTCTTTGTCTCTACCTCCTCCTATTCTCTCTCTTTGTCTCTTCACCCGTCTCTTTATTAATGTCCATCACCCCTCCCCCTCTCTCCCCCTCCGCCCCGCACACAGCTGCTGCTGCCGTGGCCACATGCGCCCACACACACACACACACTCACACACACACACACACACACACACTCACACACACACTCACACACACGATGCTTTATCCTTCACATGATACGTCCACAATCAGCGCCACAAATTTAGTACTACACCGGTTCTTGTTGTTGATCTGAACACCCACACAGACGCACGCAAGGCTGGACGGAGCCTGTTGGTGTGTGAAGTGGAAGCTCGTCTACCCTACCCACACACGCACACGCACACGCACACACACACACGCACGCACGCACACACACACCCGCACGCACGCACACACACACACACACACACACACACACACACACACACACACACACACACACACACACACCTCATCATCTTCCTTTCTTCTCATTACACTGAGACTTCAAACACTTGTTAAGTGCTTTGACTCACGCACTTCAAAAAGGGGAAGTACAAGGAAGCAAACTGAGCCGGCCTCCTACGGTGCTGCCATTTCCCAAAATGTGGCCGTGCTGCTGAGACTCACTGGTGCGCTCTGGTAATGTCGGTGATCTCAGTATTCACGCTCATTCACAGTAGTGAAGTAGGACGTTTAAGTGAGTTCATGTTATATGGAAGTTATATCCACGAATGAAAAGAAAAAGTTAAGAGCATTAACTTCTGCCCATTATGAATATTAGACAGTTCATGTCTAATGGATCTCTATGTTGTCCTTTTCTCTCTCTGCCCCCCCTCCTCCTCCTCCCCACCCCCAATCGGTTGAGGCAGAAGCTCCGCCCACCTCTGAGCCTGCTTCTGTTGCAGGTTTCTTCCTGTTTAAAGGGAGTTTTTCTTTCCCTCCGTTGGAGATTTTTCTGTATATTGTTGTAAAGTTCTGTTGTAAGGACTTTACTGCCCTGAAATAACCTTTTGTGTTTTGACTTGGCGCTTTATAAATAAAATTGAATTGAAATAAAATAAAATAAAAGTCTGAAGACTTTTAATATCCTACCTAACTGACTAATAAGCTTGTTGCTAAGGGGATGCATTACTCACAACATCTTCAGTCAAAAGCCTAAAATCCTTTACATGAGTCAGTCAGGAGCACATGAAGTCCCGGAGCTCGTCAATGGCTGCACTGAGTTTGGGGCATCTTGGTGGACTGCAGCACTCCACTGTTTCTATTCATTTAAAATAAAATACCAAGGCAAAGAAATCCTTTAAGATTAAAATTTTACATTTTTCAGCATATTATAATGACATAATGACTCTAAACTGTTTTCTCATGGTTGTCATGATCTTATTATCTCATTACATGTCTGTCAAGATGTCGTTTTCAGCCCGTGACTTAGATTACAGAGCTGTTACTATCACAAAAATTGTTGTCTAAAGATGATCCGGACATGAATGTGTCATTGTCATTTCAGGACTTCTGTACATTATGGATCTGTTCAAACTCACTGTCATTGTTCTTGGGATTAAAGTATTTCTAAATAAAATTAAACAATGAAAACTGTGATCCCAAGCAAACAGTTTGTCTCCAGATTATGTGATCATGAATGATTCTCCTCACTTTGGTGAAAAACTGGCAATTTGTGATCAAAACAATGTCAGTCATGTCACTCATGCAACGTTTAAAGTTGTGCTGAGTTCTTGCTCCGCTGTGATTGGATCGTTCGGGGTTTCTCATCCTGCTCCATTTGAGTTGCAGTGTCATAAAATCAACACACTCGATACTTAAATTGATTTATGTACTAAATGGTGGCTGGAAATGGACATTTTAACAGAAAAATTAACTGAAAGCATGTTTAAATGTCCCGAAATATTCAATATTTTTCTTATTAATAACAGTTTCTATAAACACAACATCAATGCCTCCTGCTGACAACTATTATGCATATATCCTTAAATCTAATATACTGAATCTGATCCCTTTGTGCCATAAAGCTCAATTGTTCTCCTAAATTGTTATGAACACGTGAATCAATTAACAGTAAACTATTATGTAGCTTGTTCAGATTTGATTGCACACCTTTCCACTGCTGCACATTCTGTACTCACAAGCCTGATGCAGTTTAATGTATTAATCCACAGCTGAAAATAGTCCTAAACAAAAGGCTCTATTCCGTCCCGTTTGAGTAACACCCATTAAAAGCTACAGGCCCCAGCTGTTTCAGGAAACTATTTATCTGAAAGTATGCAAATATATATTTAAAGCTCTTCAAGATTGTGAATTCTTCAGTGGGATCATTCAACTTAACGCTGAGAGCCACAGACAAAGTAGAGAACTCAGGAGTTGCTGTGACAAACTACGAGCCATTTGTTGGAAAATGAAAAATATAGAATAACACCTGTCTTATTCTTATAAAAAAATAAATAAATAAAAAAACTCAGCTGAGAGATTTCTGACTCATTGTTTTCCTAAATTAAACAAGCCTCCTTCATCTGCGCTGCTGCTGAAGAATTTAAGGAGATAGTTCTATAAATAGAAAACAGTTGAGGCGCTCCAAACCAAACTTTTCATCCTTCAGGAAGAGGGCTGTGCCTGGAGTGAGCAGGAGAGGCAGACAGCGACAGAGGGAGGGAGGTGTGTTTATTCACTGCTGCTGTGACGCCTCCAGTGTCAGGTGACTTACAGGAAAGAAGTTGTTGTTCTCTTTCCCTTCGCTCTGTCTTTCTTTTCATGCGCCTGCTTTTTTTCCTCCTTTCATAACTCTTGAGATGAATTGTTTTTGTCTCTCTGGTCTCCGACTTCACCGCCACGTTGTTTACCGATCAATTAATTCAGGGTACAAACGTCAGACAGAAGTAAGAGGCAGTGCACCGAACTTACATAAGAGGATGAATTATTTGATTTGAACTGAAAGTTTTTAAAGTTGATGATGTTGAGCAAAAACAGTCTGTTATTACACAGAGATTACACTATTACGCTGTAATAACCATCTTGGATACACAGTTCCGTACTGTTGTGTGTTTTAATGGCTTTTGGCTGGGAGCTATATGTGAAAAGGTTTACCCTAACCCCCCTGTGTGTGTGTGTGTGTGTGTGTGTGTGTGTGTGTGTGTGTGTGTGTGTGTGTGTGTGTGTGTGTGTGTGTGTGTGTGTGTGTGTGTGTGTGTGTGTGTGTGTGTGTGTGTGTGTGTGTGTGTGTGCCCATCCATAGCAAACTGGTGAGTGTGACACATTCCAGTGGAACGACTCACCATTAACCCAGCAGTGGACAGGACACAGATACCTCTGTCCACTGGGGAAAACTCAACAAAAACACATTGATGGCAGAGAAGTCGGTCTCAGGTTGGAGTATCTGAGTGGTTAGAAGTGGAGGGAACAGTAGTTATGGAAGTGACAGCAGTGGTGTTAGTCATGGCAGTAAAAAGAGGAGTAGTAGTAACAGAGAAAACATCACTGTTATTGCAGTCACTCCAGTATCACCCCGCCCCCCCTCCCCCCATGTCTTTCCTCCAACAATAAATTGTGCAGCGTTTTGGTTTTAGTTTTGTTTTTAAATGCACTTCAAGTAAACGCGAGCTGCAGTGAAAAAAAAAAAAAAAACCTCGGCGGAGGGAGATACTGTAGCTGAAAACAGGAAGGTCATTAATCTTAGAGAGAAAGCGAGCCGATTTACAAGTCACAGCACACGAGAAAGCAGAGAGACTGCAGTCCAGCTGCTTATCCGTCTTTTCTTTTCCTCGGTTCTTCCGCTCACTTGGTGGCTTCGTTTTTTATTCTTTCAGTCCCAAAATGAAGTCAAAAGGAAAGACAACGGTGACAGATTGAAGAGAAATCCAATAGATGTCAGCTGGAAGAAGAAGGTTGACATTCACCCCTTCACATCCTCAAAACCAGAACCCGATTTGGCCCTCCATTCACACAATACATCTTCATTCATGAATTCAGAAGTCCTCCATCCTTGTGTTGCAGTGTAGTAACCAGTAACCCCTTATTTTGCTGTCACACAATATTCTCGTTGTAGTGCATTAAGTGCTGCTGCAACAGAAGCATGACTAACTATTGAAATCCCCATTTTTAAACTCGTGTGAGTGACGACACCTGCATCGTGTCAGTCATATTGAAACAGGAGATGGCAGAAAATGGTAAATAGAGCTTTAACCTGCTGCAACTAAGAGGCATCGCAGAGGAGCAGAAACCTTCTGTGAGGAGGATCCAATGTTGTTTTGTGGGTTTGTCCGGGTTCACTACAGTGAAGGTGACGTAGGTCCTTCAGTCAGTGTGCATTATGTATCTTAAAGCACATCTACTGTATGAAAATGTTCTTCTACTGGACTCGTCTCTGCCGGAACAACCGACCGTTACACCGTGTTTTCGTAGGATTTCTACCCGACTGGCGTTTGATGATGTTACACTGCACCACATAAACTCACTGAACAGATGTGATACACGTTACGCATTTTTCTGATTCATGGTGCATTAACATGAAGCTCGAGGGCTTCCACTCCTCTCTCCTCGTGTTTATGTACTTGTTTATTGACGTGTTCTTGGGCCTGAAGAGCCGGAAACTATGTTCAGATTTCAGGGGAATCCGATTTTTCTCTCCGATCAGATGTTCAGGACAGACGGTCCTCTCTCTTTCTGCTAACACTCTGCTAGTGGTAGTGTAGATTCGGCTCCTTCGGTCTCTTTGAAAATGACGTTGTCGCCGCGTGTCGCGTTGCGAGTGACGCAAGAAATCTGATCCGAGCCAGCGGAGCGTCCAGACTGAGACGAATCTGCAGAAATCCGAATCGGTTTGGATCCGGATTGAAAAAAAAGTGGCATTTCATGTTGTCTCCTGCTGTTCAGACTGGAAATCAATCTGGATATGACAAAAAAAATGGGATTTGCGCCAGCAGTCTGAACACAGCCTGAGATCCAATCACGAGTGGTCACTCCAGACAAACTGTGCTACTTTCCTCAGGAGAGATTTCAGATGAAATTATGACACTAAAATGTCCCAAAAACTCTGAACTACACGGCGATTCACTCCAGCCAAGCAATTTCTGCTTGTTCGGTGGCACATGTCTGGAAGACGGAACAGATTATCGCCCAAACCCCACTATGTTTCAGCGTTTATCTCTCTGTCATTGCATAGTTGCAGAAAGTTTCTCCAGTTTTGTAGTGATTAAATCACCGTGGTACATTTGACACTATTATTTGTAGCAACCAGATTACTCCAATCTCGTTAGTATTTTAAAGAGAACAGTTATTAGGTTTTTATCTATAATCCTGTTAAATAAAAATGTTTGTTATATCGATGAAATAAGTAATATGATTTCAGTAACCCAGTTTGATGCACAGTAATCTATTACATCTCCTCTTCCTGCTGCCCTCCTACACCCGACCAGACTGGCTGAGTCAGCTCCACTGCTCTATCAGCCAGCCTGACACACTTTCCCTCCCTGCACTCCCTCCCCCCAACCTTCCTTCATGAATCTCTTCATTCACTCGGGAGCAGCGTTCAAAACTTCCTCACTTCTCTCTAGTTTTGCCTTCTCTTTTGTCTGATCGAGCTCCTTCCTTTCATATCTCCCTGCTCTGACTATAAACACCCCCCCCCCCCCGCCACAGACTCCACGCTTTTCTCCTGTTTTATTCTTTTGACCCCCTTTCTCTCTCTCTCTCTCTCTCTCTCTCTCCCTCTCTTCCTCTCTCTTTCTCTCTCTCTTTTTCTCTCTAGCTCTCCTTCACTCCCTCCCTGCTGGCTGCCTTCAGGGTAGCAGAAGGGAAGTGAATGGCTTCAGCCCTCCCAGCTGGTCCCATCACCCAGCAACCCAGAGCAAAACAAAAGAACACACACACACACACACACACACACACACACACACACACACACACACACACACACACACACACACACACACACACACACACACACACACACAAGCACCAACAGGCACACACACACACACACACACACACACACACACACACACACACACACACACACACACACACACACACACACACACACACACGGCTCCACCAGCAAATGAGTATATGCATGTTCTTACACATGCAGACAGATATGCAGATGTATGCACACACACACACACACACACACACACACACACACACACACACACACACACACACACACACACACACACACACACACACACACACACACACACACACACGTCCCCCCCTTTACCCTCCCCAACTCACATCCATAAACACAGCCAGCCAGCCAGCCAGCCGTCCCCTGCAGACTCCCACCCATCATCCTTCCCTCCAGTCCCCCACCCATCGCCCACGGTGCCCTTCTCCCCTCCCCACCCAGCACCCTCTCCAGACACCAAGTCCTTTGTCCACACTCTGCTCTGCCCTCACAAAAAAAAGACATATTTGGGGGAGAAAAACAGATGAACATGTGTTGGTCCCAAAAAAAAAGAAGGCGACACAACATGCAGTTAAATGCACCATTTGTGTTTGTGGTGCGCGCGCGCGCACACACACACACACACACACACACACACACACACACGCACTCATTCACATTCATGCATAGAAAACTGCAACCGAGCACCAAAACAGAGCTCGACTGTTATCTTTAATTCAGTAAGTAGCCTGAAGCAAATCACAGCTCCACAAACCTGCACGGTGGCGTGTACACCTGAAGCTAAACTGCCCCCAACATCATCTTTATGTCAACAGCGTGCGCCGGTCAGTGAAGTCCACAAGTTATTACTACTGGGACCAGGGCCATATTAATCAAATAAGGGGCCCCGGTCCAAAATGTGTATGGGCCCCAAATGCCCCGTCAACTTGTCTGTTTGCATTGCATGTGTTTTGTTTGTGTATTAAAGTATTAAGAACGGATGAAACATTTGCAATTGAGACCAGGTGTGACTTGTTCAGCCGGATGCACCGTGAGCGTGTTTTAGATGATACTATTGGACCTTATTGTTGTCAATGGCTACAGACAACAAAGCTGTCCACAGGTCTGTCACTGAGTTAGTGAGTGGGAAGTGACACTATTGGTTGGCCGAATGCAGTGACTTCATGTATTTGTTTCAAATTAAAAGCCATAGTTTCAAATTAAAAGCCCTCTCACGTTTTATACCTGGTCTATCCACATAACCTGGTCTTGTTCCTTTTTTGAAGTCAATGAATATTATGACAAATGCAATAATTTCCTATTGAAGCCAAATGTTCAATGTGAAATTGTTTTGATCTTATCTGCTACAAACGCTGAGAAATACAAGTTTTGTCAAAAATTCCTCAGGTTTTTTGAGGTTGAGTCAAACAATGTCTTGCGGTTTTTAAGCCTTAAGCCTTAATGGTTTGGGCACAAATTAATAATAATGCAGGTGACTTCTTAATGCCCCCATGTTTTCGGTTTGTAATTTCCATTAGTGGTACATACAGTATTAACAAACATTAATGAACTTATTACAAAACTTTGCTCCAACTGGAATCCAGAATCTTTGGGCCACTTGTGGGTCTGAGGTTTGGGGTCGTTGAACAGTTTGGATGTTCCTGACAAGCTACAAGCTGAAATGTGCTGGTTTCACAATGAAGTTGTTACACTGATGAGCCAAAACATTGACCACTAACAGATGAAGCGAATAAGGTTGATTATCTTTTAAAAATGGTGCATTTGAAGGTGTGGGGTGTATCAGATTGCAGGGGAACGGTCGGTTCTAGACCTGAGCAACTTTGACAAGGGTCAAAGGGGTCTGGTGAATGAGTTGGAGATCCCCAAAAACAGCAAGGCTTGTGGGGAGTTCCCTGACAACATCGCCTGCCAGTTCAAGGAGGGACAAACATTAAGCAGTGACAGGGTTGTAGATGAACATGCTGGAAAAAGTCTTGTTCCGTGTCAGGTTCTCGGATACTACGAGGCACCCTCAGAGGTCTCTTCCTCAACCTGGTGGATTGGCACACAAAGGACCAACAGCATGTCAGGAAGGGGTGGTCGTAATGTTTTGGCTCATCAGTGTGTACTGCAAGTGTTGCTGGAGTTGCGACCCCGTATTTCCCAACTTTTTCCTATCTACATGTACCTTGGTCGTAGGTTAAGTTGTGCCAAAAATCCCAATAGAGTTGCACTCCTACTCGGGCAGCGATCAGCCTTGAGCCCGGCTGTAAACTTGTACCTTCATTCAGACCTGTGAAGCTGTGAATCAAGTTGGAATTAAGAATTGGACTGTAAGACAAGTAGGCGGTGAATATAACCTGCGTTAACCGGCATCTACATTCCATGACCCATGGGACTTCTTGAATATCTCGGATGGGACTCATGTCCTATTATGTTACATATTAACTGTCTTTGCTCTTGATCTCTTGCATCACTACATGTGAAAAGGTCATTTAAGCTCAAAGGTCCAATTTATTGGTATCTCTTCAATTTATGGGAGCCAATGTTGGCTCAAACATGTTGACAGTAGGACTCGTTCCCCAGGACCAACACTGCTAACCAAACGCTGCCAACCAAAGACTGCTAACCAAACGCTGCTAACCAAACACTGCTAACCAAACACTGCTTACCAAACACTGCTAACCAAATGCTGCTAACCAAACGCTGCTAACCAAACACTGCTAACCAAACACTGCTAACCAAATACTGCTAACCAAACACTGCTTACTACATACTGCTAACCAGACACTGCTTACTACATACTGCTTACCAAACACTGCTAACCAAACACTGCTAACCAAACACTGCTAACCAAACACTGCTTACTACATACTGCTAACCAAACACTGCTAACCAAACACTGCTAACCAAATACTGCTAACCAAACACTGCTTACTACATACTGCTAACCAAACACTGCTTACTACATACTGCTAAACAAACACTGCTTACTACATACTGCTAACCAAACACTGCTAACCAAACACTGCTTACTACATACTGCTAACCAGACACTGCTAACCAAATACTGCTAACTAAATACTGCTAACCAAACGCTGCTAACAAAACACTGCTAACCAAACGCTGCTAACCAAACGCTGCTAACCAAACACTGCTAACCAAATACTGCTAACCAAACACTGCTTACCAAATACTGCTAACCAAACACTGCTTACTACATACTGCTAACCAGACACTGCTAACCAAACACTGCTAACTAAATACTGCTAACTAAATACTGCTAACCAAACGCTGCTAACCAAACACTGCTAACCAAACACTGCTAACCAAACACTGCTTACCAAACACTGCTAACTAAATACTGCTAACCAAATACTGCTAACCAAACACTGCTTACTACATACTGCTAACCAGACACTGCTTACTACATACTGCTAACCAAACGCTGCTAACCAAACGCTGCCAACCAAACGCTGCCTACCAAACGCTGCTAACCAAACACTGCTAACCAAACACTGCTTACCAAACACTGCTAACCAAATACTGCTAACCAAACGCTGCTAACCAAACACTGCTAACCAAACACTGCTAACCAAACACTGCTTACCAAACACTGCTAACCAAATGCTGCTAACCAAACGCTGCTAACCAAACACTGCTAACCAAACACTGCTAACCAAATACTGCTAACCAAACACTGCTTACTACATACTGCTAACCAGACACTGCTTACTACATACTGCTTACCAAACACTGCTAACCAAACACTGCTAACCAAACACTGCTAACCAAACACTGCTAACCAAACACTGCTTACTACATACTGCTAACCAAACACTGCTAACCAAACACTGCTAACCAAATACTGCTAACCAAACACTGCTTACTACATACTGCTAAACAAACACTGCTTACTACATACTGCTAACCAAACACTGCTAACCAAACGCTGCTAACCAAACACTGCTTACTACATACTGCTAACCAAACACTGCTAACCAGACACTGCTAACCAAATACTGCTAACTAAATACTGCTAACCAAACGCTGCTAACAAAACACTGCTAACCAAACGCTGCTAACCAAACGCTGCTAACCAAACACTGCTAACCAAATACTGCTAACCAAACACTGCTTACCAAATACTGCTAACCAAACACTGCTTACTACATACTGCTAACCAGACACTGCTAACCAAACACTGCTAACTAAATACTGCTAACTAAATACTGTTAACCAAACGCTGCTAACCAAACACTGCTAACCAAACACTGCTAACCAAACACTGCTTACCAAACACTGCTAACTAAATATTGCTAACCAAACGCTGCTAACCAAACACTGCTAACCAAACACTGCTAACTAAATACTGCTAACCAAACGCTGCTAACCAAATACTGCTAACCAAACACTGCTTACCAAACACTGCTAACTAAATATTGCTAACCAAACACTGCTAACCAGACACTGCTAACCAAACACTGCTAACCAAACGCTGCTAACCAAACACTGCTTACCAAATACTGCTAACTAAATACTGCTAACCAAACACTGCTAACCAGACACTGCTAACCAAACACTGCTAACCAGACACTGCTAACCAAATACTGCTAACTAAATACTGCTAACCAAACACTGCTAACCAAACACTGCTAACCAGACACTGCTAACTAAATACTGCTAACTAAATACTGCTAACCAAACACTGCTAACCAAACACTGCTAACCAGACACTGCTAACTAAATACTGCTAACTAAATACTGCTAACCAAACACTGCTAACCAAATACTGCTAACCAAACGCTGCTAACCAAACACTGTGAGACATCACACGTGACAGCTGTGGATAACACCACATCTGGAGCGAGACCTAACGAACGACAACTGACAGCATCAGCTGTTTGAGAAAAAACGGACCAATACCAGTCACAGCACCGAGGGGAAGAGGTCAAAGTTCATCAAGCAGGAGTCAGTGGACAGCGGAGGAACAGGGAGGACATTTGCATCCAACACCAGAGACCAGACATACACACACCTGTTGTCAAATAACACAAGTTCCACACACTGAGCACATAGCTGGGTGAACAATCATGTTTCCATCGCGTGAAGCTCGGAAAGCTCGTTTTTTGATGAGCATAAAAATTCGTTCACAACAATAGAAACAAATGTCAGACTAAATAAATCTCAGCTAAAGGTCCATTTATACGAGCTCTTTTCAGAGCTTCCACATCCCATAGTCTTCCTCAGCGGATTGAGTTTGCTCGGTTGCCGTGGAGATACAACGTACACGAGTTGTCATCATGCTAAATTAATATGGAATTTTGATCACATTCAATTTTTCGAGTTGCGTGAGCTTTATTACCGTAATCATTTTCAGTCTTACAAACAATGAGACAGCAGCAGTCTGTGATTAATAAGACATGAAATATAACACAAGTCAAAGAAATACATTTCTGTGATGTGAATGTGCACATCCTGTACAAGACATCAAAACGTCAATACATGTTCCAGGCCTCATAAAAACTGCATTATCATGCGTGGATGTCAATGCACACGGCTGTACTCTTATTGATTCTGTGTTTTGTTGTTTCTATATCCTGTTTTCTTCTGTTGCTGGAATGTCAGAGTTATGAGCCACAAACACAGCAGATTATTTTAACGGATAGTCCTCGAAGACGAACTTAAATGGAGATGCTATTGTGCAACCAAATAAAATTAATCTTTATAAAATCCCAGGGAAGGCAGTCAGAGTGCGGCAATGACTGCAGGGATAAAAAAAAATAAAAAAAACGGACTACTAAATATTTAGTTTAACTTTCTCCTTCGGCACAGAGACTGAGAGCCAAACCAAACCTGTAAGAAAAATGCTCCGCTTCCAAGCTTTTTCAGCCCAAAACCGCTCAAATAAACAAATACAGGGGAAATAAAATGAAGTGAGATTTTTTTTGGAAACAACACAACATGGAAAACCTGAGAATGTGAGCCGCGTCTGAAGGCTGCAGGAATATAACAGCAAATGGGACGGAACATTTGGGGGGAAAATGATCCGAACGGAGTCCAGAGTCCAAACTCATCCCTCAGATAACGTTCGTCTAAAGTGGTACAGTTTGGTCCGGGTCAACGCTAAACCGGTTCTGGTTCAGTCCGGTGGTGACTGATGGTTGAAACAGGATATGAAGCATAAAAAGGGTGAAAAATAAAGCCCTTAAATGGTGAATTGAGTCTAAACTTCACAGTCAGATGACGGACTGATGACAAACAAGGGCTTCATCAGTTATTATCATTACCACCTACATTGTTTTATGTAGATTAGACCACTAAACAATATCATGTTTTGAAAGAAGCTGAGTGTTTTTTTTTCACCTGCAACCTAAATGAAGACAAATTTGGGAAAAATTCGGCCTTAAATTGTGTCTTCTGGTGAAAAAAAAAAAAAAAAAAATTGTTTTTTTTTTTTTTTGGGGGGGGGGGGGGGCTTTAACTGGCAGAAAAACTTGCGACACCATCCTGGTTTTGAAAAAACAAACGGATTACAAGTATTGGAATATATCCAGCCACGAGGCACCATTTGATCTGATTTGACATGCGTCATGTCATCATAAATTTGTCAGTTCGTCAATACGTAGCAACACAGGCAGGTATCATTAAATGTAACAGAACCTCGCAGTTTCAATCCACACTGGTTGGTTTTTGCTTTTATTTATTTTTTTATTAAGGACTTCTTCTGTTTCTGTCCACCAGCCCAGTCCAGAACAGCATGTCTACAACAGGCTGGACCAAATCCCTCCGAGGCAGTCTGGCCCGGCACCAGTCCCAGCACCAGTCCCAGTATACACAAAGAAACACAATACAACCCGGATCAAACGGAAACACCTGATCACACACACACACAGATGGAGATGTACACACACACACACACACACACACACACACACACACACACACACACACACACACACACACACACACACACACACACACACACACACACACACACACACACACACACACAGTGCTAATACAGCAGAGCGATATGTTTGCTGTCCTCCTCATTAATTATTGAAGAGAGAAATCTACACAAGAGCCAAGAGTCATGACAACCAGCTTCAGCTATCCAGACACACACAGACACACAGAAGGTATCTTATAATGTTTCATGAATCTATGCTACTACTTCACCACCACTACTATAACATGTAGGAACATTAATTTGAGCCTGTGGTATTTTGGACTCTGTATCCGTGCTGAGTGAAGCTTGGCTCTGCTGCCTGACTAATCTAACATCTGATCTAACAGAAAACGGATTCCAAGCAGATTGTTTAAAATGTCATCTCAGCAAAATCCCAGTGTCAGCACATATATCGTCCGATATGAATTGAAAATTTGAACTTTGTGTCATGCAGATATCCCATTTAAATAAAGTGATTCAAACTGTGTCGCTCCTTCAGTTAGCCAGCAGATATTCAAGAGTTTGAAACAGCAAGTGCAATCCCTCACTCCCTCCATCCAACTATCCATCCCTTCATCCATCCCTCCATCTATCCATCCATTACTCCCTCCATCCATCCATCCATCCATCCATCCATCCATCCATCCATCCATCCCTTCATCCATCCCTCCATCCATCCCTCCATCCCTCCATCCATCCCTTCATTCATTCATCCATCCATCCATCCATCCATCCATCCATCCATCCATCCATCCATCCATCCATCCATCCATCCATCCATCCATCCATCCATCCATCCATCCATCCATTCATCCATCCCTCCATCCATCCATCCATCCATCCATCCCTCCATCCATCCCTCCATCCATCCATCCATCCCTTCATCCATCCCTCCATCCATCAATCCATCCATCCATCCATCCATCCATCCATCCATCCATCCATCCATCCATCCATCCATCCATCCATCCATCCATCCATCCATCCATCCATCCATCCATCCATCCATCCATCCATCCATCCATCCAAACTGTGAGTCGGCTGAATGGGAGCCCCAGAAGCAGAGAAGTAAAGACTGCATGAGGTGAAGTCACAGATAGATGCTTGTGCTCTGAAAACAGCAGGATGTTAGTTATTGTATTTTGGTCCACTTGTCAACACTCTCAGCAGCTGGAGCAGCAGCAGTGTCTGTGACACATAACTCACAGAGGCAATTAAGGGACATTAAAACCCTCACTGCCTGAAATTTGTCATGACTCAGTCAAATGTGAGCCCGTGAGACGTGATACACATGCATTTGGATAACACATAAAAATGCACATAAATCCGTCAAAAGTCATATTGGAAAGCAACAGACTCCTCACATTTGAAAGTTTTCTTCAGTATCACAGTAATCCAGTGATGGCTGTCGTTACATTAATACATATATTGCAAACAGAAACTGCTGGTAATTAGTTCAGCATACTTTGATTTTCTAAATTTCACAAAATGTAAATGAATATCATCAAATATCAGCAGTTCTTAGAGCTTTGTTTAGCTGAACCTGAAACATAGAAAGTGTAAATACAGTTACATGAAATGTGATACTTTATCTGCATGTGTTCATGATTTTTCACGTTTCATTTATTCTACAGTAAATTAATATGCATATGTGACCAGCTGCATGAATGCACACTGCTCGCTTCCAGGCAAAGCCCAAATTATGCTCCACACATCGTCATTCAGTCAGAGACCCAAACAGTAATCTCCTCAAATGCTACTCTGCACCACTGACACAGATATCAGCCTCTTGAATGGCTGCCAAGCTGACGCAGCGCTGTATAACAAAGTATATAATCATTAGGCCATAATCATACAGCGGCTGGCAGCCAAATATCCCAACATCAGGGCTGAGCTCTTAACACTCCCGCAATCATTCAACATTTCACCATGGAAGATATTTTTCAGGTCACTGTCCACTGCAGACTACAGAGTGCCCTGAAAACAGACTCCGAACACACTTAAATTACAGCATGTACACCGTATTACACACTTTAGAGTCTACAGGCAACATACTTTCAATATCTCAGTAAACACTTTCAGTATACCGATAATATGAGAACGCCTCTTCAGAAAGTGACTGAATGACTAGTGTGAAGTAGGTGCTAAACAGATATTATATATTTATTACTCTGCCAGACAGGAACAAAGTACTCCGAAAAATTTAAAATAATCCATTTGTACATATGTGAAGTAGAAGCCACCCAATTACAGTGATCACAGTAAATTGCCACTTGTCTTGATCAATAAACGGATCAGAAGCTCACAATAATTCTGACTCAGTTTTTGAATTTTCTACCTTTTTATACAGTACAAATGTCAATTTTAGTTTAGCCCCCCACTGTGCTGCCAGTGTCGCGGTCAGCGGTCGTCCTTTACGCATTTTTTCTTCGGGTGATTTTGCTTTTGTTTTTTCTTCATAACAAAATTGTGGTAACAGCAGATCCTGTCTTATTTTTTGTCTGTATCTGCTCACTGATGTTCTGACGTAAAAAGGCTAATCAGAGGTTAATAGTTGTGTCGCCTTTGTAACTTTGGTACAAAACAAAAACCATGAATCAACCTCTTTCTCTGGCGCGTCACTCCGTGATGACGTAACATAATTGTGATTTGCCCCATGTGCATCATCCCCCCCCCCCCGCATGCAGTTTTGAAACATTTCAAGAGAAAAAAAATAAAGATAGCCAACATAAAATAGGTTGTGACTCAAAACCATAAGTGCCAGAGGTGGGAAGGTGGTTTATAAACATATCGCAGTCACCAAAGAGTGACGGTGCATTATAGTAACTACCTGACTCCTCCCTGAGTTCCTGCATGGGCTCCTGACCTGGCGGTCGACCCACAGCGGACACAGAGGGGAAGAAAGACTCAAAAACTAGGTGGAAATTATTCCCTGCGCTTAAATACATTCATGTAATTGTAGCCAGCAACCATTGTGATGACATTAACATCATTGTGACCCTTATAATTCACCTCTGCATGCATAGAGAGATGTGTGTGTGTGCAGCTCTCTCAGGCTGCATATGACCTCCAACAACCACCATCATTAAGTCCAAGGTCAAACCGGTCCCAGCGCTCTCGGAGCTTCTTACAAAAGGTTATAGTTGTGAACGTGGAGCCGTCCTTCATCTCTACTCGCTCACGACAGCTACGCCTTCATCCCACATTTCAATCCAATCAGAGCCGAGCGTGCGGCAGCTCGACGGTCAAACGGCAAACTGAAACTCAAAAAGTGGGAAAAAAAATGTGAGGATGATGAAACTCTTCTGAGTTTTAATGCGTCCGGTACTTTGAGTTCTGACCAACCGGTAAATCTACAGTTTTCCCATCAGCCTCGGCTGTTAACTGATTTGCATATTACAGCATGCTGACGTGAATAAGTGAGTACTCTTGTGACTGTGAGCATGTTAGCAAAACACCACAGTGTCTTCATGCAGAGTCACAGAGGTCAGAGAAGAGTTCTGATGAAGACGTCTTGGATCAGCAGTGACGTTACCTTCAAAGTGGAAAACATGATGGACTGAGTAGCTTTATTCCTGCTCTCTGAAATCAGATAAATTGATCCGAGTAATCGAGACTCCAAGCTGCTTTACATAATCGTTACTCTGAGACCTGAGCGGTGCATTCAAGGTGCAGTTTGTGGTCAAATATTTCGTTCTTGAACACATGAAACTTTCTGGTATTTATGCAGCATGATGACTGTCATGTGCATCGTGATGAAACCCTGAGCAGCGTATTGTCACAGGACCGGAGGAGCTGTGTGAGAGGGGGTATTACAGCATGATGCAACGTGGACTACAACACAGGTAGTGAAGCCATGAGTTACCGTGGTAACGTGATAACATCTAGAGGACTCAATGTGTGTGTGTGTGTGTGTGTGTGTGTGTGTGTGTGTGTGTGTGTGTGTGTGTGTGTGTGTGTGTGTGTGTGTGTGTGTGTGTGTGTGTGTGTGTGTGTGTGTGTGCTTAGTTCATGTACAAAATGTTTCTCAGTGGCCTCCGAAACACCTATCTACCTATTATCTATCTATCTATCTATCTATCTATCTATCTATCTATCTATCTATCTATCTATCTATCTATCTATCTATCTATCTATCTATCTATCTATCTATCTATCTATCTATCTATCTATCTATCTATCTATCTATCTATCTATCTATCTATCTATCTATCTATCTATCTATCTATCTATCTATCTATCTATCTATCTATCTATCTATCTATCTATCTATCTATCTATCTATCTATCTATCTATCTATCTATCTACCTATTATCTATCTATCTATCTATCTATCTATCTATCTATCTATCTATCTATCTATCTATCTATCTATCTATCTATCTATCTATCTATCTATCTATCTAT
>NW_027210606.1:9227500-9358349 GCF_029030835.1 Brachyistius frenatus | reverse complement strand
CAATGCTAATTAAAAAGTAAAGAGTCACAATGTATGTGTGTGTTCAGGTGTGTGTGTGTGTGTTCAAGTGTCAATGATAATTTGATAATTAACATTATCTTGCGAGAGAAAGAAACAGGTGTAGGGTTTGGAGTTAAACTGTGAAAATGATGAATGCCTTCAGTCTGACAAAGAGCAGAATGAATCATTTTGAGTAGGTTTGTTTTGACAAAAAACAAAGAATAATTTATGTCACTTTTATGTTATAACATTTAAGCCTTTGAAAAAGCACATTGACATCTAAATTCATCTGATGCACACAAGCAGTAGCACAAGTGCAGTCACAGTGAAATTTGCATTAGGTAACAAGGCCTGATGCGTGTGTGCAGTGCAGTTTAAATAATTCATATTGGCATAACACTGCGTTACTGTGTTACCACCTGCTTAGAAAACCTCTTTTTTCGTTAGCACAAATACATGTTTGTTTGCACCTGCAAAAAGTTTCAGGCATATTTGGATTATATTAAATCTCTTTTATATCTACTTTAGATTATAATATAAAACCCTTAATCAAAGACCATTTAGTTTACTTGTTATGTAGTAAAATACAATATGAAATGTAATGTTTTGTATTGGCTGACAGTTAAATGTCTGCTCCTTGTTACCCTCACTTTTGTAGTCAGTGAAAGTAATGCTATAAAGGTTATATATAGTGACTCCAATATAACAACTGACCAAACTGACCTCTATATATCTTTAAGAATTTAAAGTTATAAAAAAGGATTTTGAGCCTGGTGGCACTTGGTAGGGTTAGACTAGGAGGCAAACAGTCCAAATTCTTGTCACATTCACTGATCGGTCAGCCAACATGGCTTTAGTAGACCACAAGTTTCCATTAATAGAAGATTGGGTGTGTGGATATACAAACTGGACATCTGTTCCATCATTCATCCAAATAAAACTATGGTATCTTTTTAAATGTAGGAGGTATGTGGACTTCAAAGAATGCACCCTGCATATGCCCATAGAGCTAAACGCGGCACCATTTAAAGTTTGTTTGGCCTAGATGACCCCTCATGTATCGTACAGTGAGATGAAGAGAGTGATATTCATAGTTTAAGTTATTTATATTTCTCAGAGCAGGTGTCATTATTCCAGTGTGATAGATTTTCATGTAGTTTCAATTTGCTCCCAACAGACCCCAAGTTTAGATTAGGGCCATCAACATAGAAGAGTCAAGACCTGTATTTACACTCTTTCTAGAGTTGCTAAAGAAGCAGATGTTACTTTCTGAATAATACTGAAACAAAGCCAAAGTGACCTTAAATTCTTTCAGACATTCATAAGCTTTTTTCGATGAATAAGTGAAACTAAATGAAAGGGTAACTTCACTGTTAAAGGAATTGAAACTGCTAACTTACACAGCTAAGAATTTTCCTGAGATCTGAAGAACAGTTTCTCAGTGAACCTTTACAGTCAAATTAGTTCATTTTTACAGCTTGTAAATAGGATGTTTTATCCTCAGAGCCACTGATTGTTTTTCCGTGACAATTTCACAACAGCATACTTGCTTATAGATTGGTATAATATATGACTAATTCAGAAAAATGGATACTTGTCCTAAACAAGAGTAAAAGTATTTAGAAGTAAGACAATTTGAAGCCTGCTCCAGATTCTTTTGAAAATGGCAGTAACAAGAGTTGGGGACATGGAAAGGCTGATCTGGTTACTCCAGCAAGTTCAGAACATGTCCTTCTTTAATTCAGTGATGTTCTGCAGGAATGAGAAAGCCTCAACTTAAAAGTTGCTTCAGGACAGACAAAAATGTTGTATAAAGCAAACTAAAATGAAAGGTCATCCTCTTTGTATCATAACTGCATAACTGCAGATGACTCTATAATCCTTATAAGTGCATAAAAAAAAAAATCAAGAACTTCTAACAAAGATTATTGAGAGCACCCAGATTTTTCCAAATACACAACTGTAAACCTCAATTCCAGCAAAGGGAATAATTAGTTACTTTCCACCACAAGTAAAAGAACAATAAGAGAGCCCAAGAGATATTTGACATAAAGCATAAAAAGCACTGGTGTAGCCAATTACAATACTCGCCAGGTTTCCATACAAATGCAATGCTCTGCAAATATGAGTTGTTAATTTATCAAAATAAAATGTTGGGGGGGGGGGGGGGGGGGGGGGGGGGGGGGGGGGGGGGGGGGGGGGGGGGGGGGGGGGGGGGGGGGGGGGGGGGGGGGGGGGGGGGGGGGGGGGGGGGGGGGGGGGGGGGGGGGGGGGGGGGGGGGGGGGGGGGGGGGGGGGGGGGGGGGGGGGGGGGGGGGGGGGGGGGGGGGGGGGGGGGGGGGGGGGGGGGGGGGGGGGGGGGGGGGGGGGGGGGGGGGGGGGGGGGGGGGGGGGGGGGGGGGGGGGGGGGGGGGGGGGGGGGGGGGGGGGGGGGGGGGGGGGGGGGGGGGGGGGGGGGGGGGGGGGGGGGGGGGGGTGTCATAAATTCTCCAGTATCATTAGACCATTGCAGAGGAAGAGGGCACAACAACAATGAGAAAACAACATTGAAGGCATGATGTACTTCTGACATTTCTGTTTGTTTCATGTATTATTTTGAAGAGGGCTCACTCCACAAAAATCTGACGTGTTCATGTGCCTCTGTCTTTAGTGTCTTCAGTGGAGCAGAAGCTTTTGAGTAGACGTGCTTTAAATGCTTCTGCCTCAGTCAAGCACGAACACTTTTTGAAATGCCCAAATGGAAAAAATGCATTAAAAGATGGATGGAAATGCCCTTAATGATAGCTTTGCTTCATTTTAGGTGTGCCAGTGGGCCGGTACGCTTAACAACTTGGCCCTGAAACTAACACACCCGAATAGAATGCAAACATTATTAATTTGCATTTAATTGGTTACTTCTGCTGTTTCAATGCAATTACAAGTCAAAGTATTGGCCACGAAAAGGGTCTAAAGAGGTAGAAGTTTTGCTCCAGCTTGATTGTCATTAATGTCACATTAAGTACTGTAATTACTACTCTTTTTTTCAAGTGTTCAGTGGGCTATATAGTAAGAAATAAACATTTATTTATTTAACATAGCTACTATACAGTAAGTTTTACAGTTCTATGTGAGGTACACTTTGACTTGTCATAGCAGGAAGTACACAGGTGTTCTGCTCTGGACTGCCAGTAATTCTTCCCAGAGAGGCAACAAAGACAATTCCAAAACCCTGGAGCTGAAATACATAACTGAAATGCAGACATTATTACTGTTATTAGTTACACCATTTTTTATGCCATGAAATGTCAAAAGATTTATCATTATGAAGGACTAATAGATCTGTATCTAGTTCTTGATTGGTTGGTTTTGCTTTTTAAATATTGTAAATGTCACTTCAGTGATTTCAGTGGAAGAAGCCACTTTGAACCTCTCACATAGAGGACACTTGTCATAGCAGGAAGTACATAAGTGTAGCAAATAACATTAATGATGGGTCTGGTATATTTAGCAGTGTCAGTACTTAATCCGAGGGGCAACGTAAACAACACCATGAACCCGAGACTAAAAGACGTAAATGGAAAGCAGATGTTTATAATGTTATTAGTTACACCAGTGTTTGACTAGTCAAAATTTCTGCTCGGAGAAAGGTATAATGACTTGGATTTGCATAAGCATTTGACAGGTGTTGAGCTCAGGGCATATTCCTTTCTCCCAGGAGTCTTCCCCACTCTGAACTCAGACAGCATCATTTTCTAATAAGATTTTCACGGGCTGTTGAGGGTGAGATTTCTCTACTTTTATGTCTGCATAAAAACACTGGGATTATATGCGTCTATCAAAGAGTGCTGGATGGTGAAGCTGCAACCTCCTGAAGCCGTGGTGAGTCAGAGGGTATAATAGCATCTTTTATCACGTGCAGGTGATGGGAACGTTGACAGTCGGTGCTGGTTTGCTGGTAAATCATCAAAGACGGGGAGTTCTGGGCCTGTCAGAACACGGCAGCGCTTCACTTCCTTGAAGCTTCCCCCCACCTCTTCCAAAACACACACATTAACACACACAGAGAGACAAACACTTTAAACCTACGCACAAATGGATGGGTGAGGTTTGACGTGTTTGACCTCTTCACCTTTGCCCTCTAACTAATTTCCCCTCTGTATAGGAGGGTCTCCCTCTCCCTGTCTTCCAGTCCACTTATGTTGTCTCTCTCTGTCTGCAGACCTGAATGAGTGCGGGCTGAAGCCGAGGCCCTGTAAACACAGGTGCATGAACACATATGGGAGTTACAAGTGCTACTGCCTGAATGGCTACATGCTGATGCCTGACGGGACCTGTGGAAGTGAGTCTGTTTCTCACAAACACACACACTCTTACAGCGCTGTTATCATCCTCATTCTTGGTATTGTTGTCTGAAATATGGATGTTTTCATTTCCTATCTGTTTTCTTCCTCATCAGATTTTTTTTTCAAATCTCTTGTGCGCTTTGTAGCCTGTATGTGCCACTAGAAAGCCCTTTTCACATCACTACGAACGCATTCATCTGAGTTCCTACACAAGGCAGTGTTGATGACATATGCTCTCTATTGTGAAATACATTTTCCCACGCATGTGAGTACCTCTGACAGCTGCCGCACAATCCTTTGATAGACTGTTTTGATGAAAGCCCCATGTTGATTCGCTTCATTATAGCAGCTGTACAGTCTGAAGAACCCCTGTGAAGAATCCGACGGCTAAAATGAAAAATATGAAAGAAACACAATCTACAGAGCTTCGAGTAAATGCACAGTCTTTATTGGTTGCCCTGAGGTATTCCACAGAATATGAACTGAGGCCTGCACATGTCTCCCTGTACATTCCCACTGTTAACTATGTTCTCCTTATGGTTCCACTTGAGGATGCTGTGACTCCTGGTACCTCATTTTAATCAGCTCTTTTATATCAGTGGAAAATTAACTTTCCCCCTTTAAAGGTCGGAATTGCATACTGCTTGAAGCAATCTCAAATTATTCGAGGTTTTGTTGTGTAATGATAGCATGATGGTGTGAAACACCTTGCTGCTCCTCTTTTCTCCCCTGCTACTGCTTTGATCAATAGATCTCTGTAACATTTAATCAGGTTGCCCTGCCTCAGTCATCAAACTGTACTCTAGGGTGCCTGCGGCAGCTGAAGTTGCAGCAGCGGCATGAGCCTCACTTTTAATTTCCTTTTTAGGGTCCAAAGTTATCAAGAGAGGCTGAACAAAATCTGTTCCATCATATTATTTTTTTGGAGGGTCTTGATCTGCTCAGCATGGCTCAACAACAGTGGTGCTGCACACTGCTGCTTCGATATGGTGCAGATGGATTATCAGTCTTTGGGTGAAAGAGAGGATAAAAGTGGGTGAGGAGAGATTGCTTGAGCTAAAGTGTAAGCACATAGCAACTGCACGGCAGAGGAATCTAATAATGGTAGAGTGTGTGCTGTTCTGTTGTGTGCACCCCAGGGTCAAGCTGGCTCATATCAGAAGAGGCAGGCGAGTGGCCTTTCTCTAACAAATTGACTGGAGGAAAAGGAGTGTGACTGTGGATGTGAGGAAAGAAAGTGTGGGTGAGAGCAGGATAAACTGCCCATCCCCTCCCTCCCCCCCTTGTACTCCCTTGTGGCACCAGCGTGTGTTAATATGTGCTGTGTTTCTATTGTATCCGTCAGACGCTCGCACTTGTGGTATGGCCAACTGCCAGTACGGCTGTGAGGTGCTGAAAGGAGAGGTCCGATGTCAGTGTCCGTCGCCCGGGCTACAGCTGGCTCCGGATGGAAGAACCTGTGTGGGTACGTCCCAGTCTTAATATATCTTCACAGGCCTGAAAATCGAGCCCTGTGTTAACACTCCCATCCACGAACAACTTCTGTAACACATGACAGTGAAGATTTTTCTTTATGTGTTATTCTCAGCCTTTCAATTTGCTGGGTGATAATCAGATGCAACTGTTTTGGCAAAGGAAGAAGAAAACTTGGCAGTTGAAATGTAATTTGGGAACTCAGACAAATCCTCTTAGCAAGCAAAGCTTTCAAGCTGAATTGATCCAGAATATTTACCAATACATATTTTTTGCTTTGATCAAGGAGCCTATCAACTTATCAGCCCTTCCCTGCCAAATATTGACTTTAACCCACTTACTTGCTCCAGCTTTTACAGCAGAAATATGATCTTTAGCCCTCAGCCTTCTCCCTTCCATTACAAGTTTTATGTGGCACTGCTCCTCAGATAGGAAACCTAACAGATGGGGGCAGTGGAGGCAGTTAACTTGTGTCAGGTTTAAACACAGGCTGTTCCAGTCTGGGCTGTTCCTGTTTCGCTGCCTGATCGTCCCATTTAATTGCTGAGTGGCTAATGGGGGGCAGATTTCTAAAGGTTGATTGGCACAGGTGTTACGATCATTTGAAAATCAATCTTAAGAGTAACTAATGTGTTTGCTGTATGCTAAAAAGAAAACTTTTGTAGTGTTTAAAGTGTTTTTTGTTTCTTTGTTTGTTTTGAAGTTTAAATGTATGATCACATTATTTCCAGCCTACAAATATTTGTTCCCATTCCTCTTGAATCCTCCATGATGGATGAATTCAAAACTGTTTTGCTTTGTTCTCCAAATGGCCTCAGAGGTCAGAGTTTATCTTTGCTCAACTTTGACTTGTAGGATCTCCTTAGTCTACCAATAATACACTGTGGGTTTTATAATTATATTTAGTATATTAACACACCACTAGACTACAAACTGCAACTTTACTGTCATACACTGTCTGCAGTGTGTGAAAGCTGTGATCAACATTTATTACTGGCGTTAAGGCAGTGCCATCACTTTTTTTTTTTGTTAGTGGGATGATTTCATTCAATGTATACACATAATGTGCCATACCTTTAATAGTACCCTTTATAAGATGCTATCAAGTGATTGTATGTCGAGCAAGGAAAGCCATTTACAAACAAGGATTAACCCTCATTTGCCTTTTGTTTTTCCCTCTTTTTGAAAAAGTTCCAAGCAAACAAAAACTTTAAGAACAAAAGCTGACACACTGTTACACTGACAGTCAAGTAAAACAGGGGGAGCTGGGCATTGTTCCACAAATAGGCAAACAAAAGCAAAGGGGGATGAAACTTACACAGGACTGACAGGAACAGAGATGAGGATAGAAATGACCAACTGACAACAAAAGACGGGAACACACAGACAATATACTCTGAGGAGAGGATAACACAGGGACAGATGAAACTGATCAGGGTGGTGTAGATCATTACAGAAGAGGAAAACACACAAGGACAGGAAGGAAATTAACAGTAACAAAACATAAACATAAAAAAGTAAAAACACAAGGATCAGAGGCACAAAATCAACATTAGTGTGTATTAATTGGGTCAAAATACAATGTAATTAAATATTAGAGTAAATTCCCATGCTGCTTGATGAAATACTTTAGAGAAATCATGTAAGACTTTAGTCCCACAATAAGTCCAAACAGTGATGATGTGGAAATAATTTTCAAAACAATTCATGACAGACTGTGTTAAATACAGAAAACAAATAAAATAAGATGTGGCATAAGATCCAGGCAAATGTTGAAATCCAAATGGTTGGCTGAAACGAACCTATTCTGGAAACATGGCCTCAGTCTTTATCTCTGTGCTGCAGCTGTAAAGGATCTGCTCCTAATCAATTTACAAAAATGGATCTTTGTTTTTTTGTGTGGTTTTTTTGTATTTTAAGTTGCAAGGAATTTGATAACTAGCTTTTAATCTTTAGTTTATCAAGAAAAAGTACAAGTGAAAGAGTTGAGCTGCAGTCCAAAACTCCACATTTACCAGTTTGATAAGTGTGGTGCTACTAGCTGCAGTATTTGTTGACAAAAAGTGGATTAGGGTAGAAATCCCTTAAAATGGATGTATTGACTTGTTTTTACTCTGTGACAAAACCCTCTGATTAATGAGAAAGAGCACTGATGTTTGTGTACTGTCAGAGAAGTTCAGAATGAGACAGCTTCATAATTTAATGCTGCCTCTGTTATTGCTTAATGTATCACACGAGTTGTCTAATAAAACACAATTGCAGGGACTAATATTGCTGATATACGAGAGGAAATCAAAAAGTTCTGGAGATGCTTCTGCTAAGCACGGGTGGAGCACAGCACCAGAAGCTTTATGAGTCTTCTGAGTACTTCATTTGATTAACATCAGCACCTGAGTTACTGTAGAGTTTAGTGACCACTGGCAATTGCATTTGCAATTTCTGGATCTTGATCTGAAACTTAACTGGAGAGCAGATGTGGCACACACAAAAATGTGACCACATTTACGTTAATTTGTGATTTAATTTGTCATTGTTTATTTTTAGCGACTTAATGTGTAGAACATGAGCTTAGGAATTTAAGTAATAATTACAGAATATAATTTAAACTCATGGACTGTACTGAGGGGCAGTAAAGAATTGCAGCGCCTCAAGAGGAACTGTTGACACCGGAGCAGTTACGCGCAGGTTACTTTAGGGTGTGACTCACTCCTCAGATGCAATCAGTCTTCCTTTCACCAGGCACCCCCTTTTCCACCAAGGCCTCCCTTACATCAGGCACTCCCCTTTCTACCAAGCCAACCCCCTGTCAAGAGGAAAGGTAAAACCTTTGGCTGCACTAACTGTGTACAATACGGCTCAGAGAACTGTAATCACTGTTTTGTGTGTGGTGAACTAGGACACCGAGCAGTTGGTTGTTTAAAAAGAACCAAGCAGCAGGTAAACGGGAGTCGGTCTCTGTCAAGGGACAGCCAGAGACCATCCCACAACTCCAATCACAACCAGTAACCTCCACATGTAAACAACCACATCAGAAGCGGAAAAAGTGTAACCATAAAACCAGACACTTGAGCCTGCCAAAAACACAACCAACCCCTGTAGAAATCTCTCGTACTGTGCCACTAATTGGTAAAAAGAGTCTGCTAAACTGCTTAATTAGTGGTTATGCAGTGACAGTTTTATTTGATTCTGGCTCACAAGTAACCATCATTGATAGGTCATGGAAACCGACATTCATTCCCCATTATGCAGTGAGGCCCCTACAGGCTTGATCCAGGGGAAAGCCTTGACCTATGTGCTGCAAATGGACAGTCAATCCCATACGATGGGTGGGTAGAGCTAACAGTCAACCTCCCAGGCAACACCAGCCCCGACCTTACCATGTAGGTCCCTTTCCTGGTTAGTCAGGTCCCCCTCCCCCAGCCTCTGCTTGGGGCTAATGTCCTTAAAGAAATAATTAACAGCCAAGAGCCCATCGCTGATGCACAGGCCTTAGTTATCAACCTTCTTCGGAAAGTGCTCCGAGTGGAAGAAGAGCAGGCTAAAGCCACGGTCAGCTTCATTCAAGCTCATAAGACATCAAGCTACAGTATGCAATGACCTATCCTCACAGCTTTTGAACAAAAAGACTGTGCCGGATCAACACCCCCTACCCCCCATACAGGACTTTATTTACTCACTCAGAGGTTACAGCGGGTTTTCCGTCTTAGACCAAGGCAAAGCCTACCACCGAGTCTTCATTGCCGAGGGATCCAGACACCTGACTGCTTTCACAACTCCATGGGGTCTGTATGAGTGGCTCAGAATCCCTTTTGGTTTGTCCATTGTGCCAGCAGCCTTCCAAAGAAGTATGGAAGAGATGCATGACACATTGAGAGATGAGTGTTGCATCCCTTATCTGGACAACATCCTCTGCTTTTCCCAGTCCTTTGAGGAGCATGTTGAAGTGTTGCGCCATGTACTTCAAGCTTTGCAGCGTCATGGAGTAAGTGAGCAACAGAAAGACCCTATGATCGGAAACATTATGGAGTTAAAGATGAAGAGTTCTGAGATAACTGAGGAAGGGAGCAGGACACAAAGAACTGAACGCTCTGTGTCTTCATTGCTGCTGAACTTTATTTGTGTCCTACAGGATATTCATTTTTGTCGCTGTGGTACCATTCCTGGGACCCATAACACAGACTTCCAATTTTTTGTCAAATGTTTAGGATACAGAGAGACTTCATAGGGAGCCACATACGCTGAGTAGGGGTGGTGGGATTACTTTGTTGTTCTGGGCAAGAAACTCATGCAGTTCAGGATGTTTTCCTTCAGATGCCTCAGTCTGACCCTGGATGGTGCACAATCCTGCGAATGGCTAAAAAAATAAATAAATAAATAAAAAAATGTCAAAAAAAAAACCCGTGTGGTTGCGTTCCTGTCCCATTGTGCCTTTTTTTTTTTTTTTTTTTTTTTTTTAATCTTGAACGTTCTGTCCCTCATGAAATGTGAATGTCACACCTCATCTAATTGTTTCATTGCATTAGGCTATATGAAGCATTTCAAGGGTCTTTGTTGGGGATTTCCAGAGGTTGAAAAAAAAATTAATTTGTGCGCTCATGTTTCAGATCATCCCAAATGCACACATGCCAGTGGCACAAAAACACGTGTAACTCAGGTGCCGATGTTGAATAAGAAATATAACATGCAATACTTACAGGCTTAAAGGCTAACCCTTGCTCCTTGCACTTAACTGTGCTGCTCTCCATTTGTGTGCAACATGAGCAGTCACAGAACCTATTGATTACCCCGACATGGTATCTGTAACTCTAAATACGGGCTAAAATATCATGTTTAACAAGTTGCTACTTTGAAAGTCAGAGCTGTCTTCAAAGCCAGATATGACAAAGGCGGCTTTTTTTTTTAAGCAATATTAATATTTTTAATAAATATGTGTTGGCCCTGTGGTAGACTGGCAACCTGTCCGGGGTGTACCCTGCCTTCGCCCAAAGTGAGCTGGAGAAGCTCCAACTCCCCCGTGACCCTGTTCAGGATAAAGCGGGTATTGATAATGGATGGCTGGATGGATATTTTTAATAAAGATGAGGTTTTCATGCAAGGTGCATTAGTGTGTTATTTAAAAGATAATAATTCACCACGGCCCTGGCAGTAGCAGGCTAATGCAGCTACAGTCTCCGACTGTTGGCCATTAAGCAGCTCCACTGGAGCAGTTTAGGATTACGGTCTTTCCTGATGAGAACCTCAACAGTAGTTGTTATGGCGATGAGGGAGCTCTGTACACTAACTTCACTTGTTTGTTTTCCCAGGTGGTCCAGGTGTCTCAGTGTTTTTAAAGTCCTTTTAAACAACAGTCCCTGCAGCACCACAGATCCTCAGCTGCATTATGCAACAAATAAATTAATGATTTTTAAGGCAAATGCTTTGAGCCTCCCAGTGTCTAAATATTAATGCCCACATGCCTGCGAAGGTGATCAATAGAGACACTTAGAATAGGTCTTTAAATAATGAAACAATGTGTGTGCATAGTATTGTGCTCACAGAGCAGAATACATAATATGCTTTGTTCATAAATGAATACTAACCAGGGAAGTTGAAAAAGTCTTCTGGTTTGAATATCAAAGTTGGTTTAGATTTGGATTACATTGCATTGTTAATCTTGACATTTTTCATGGTGTTGTTTTTAAATTTTTTTTTATTATTTTATATGCACGTAAACAACTCTGAAGGGCAACTTTAGTGAAAATGAATGAATTGTTTTAATTAATTTGATCTGTATCCTTTTTCTATTGCAGATGTGGATGAGTGTGCAGCGGGGATAGCAGTGTGTCCCAAGTTCAGGAAATGCATAAACACCTTTGGTAGCTACATCTGCAAGTGCCACGAAGGATTTGACCTGCAATACATCAATGGGAAATACCAGTGCATAGGTACTGTCACAACATGTCTGCAGTGAGGCTTTTTCAGATACAACTTGCAAAGGTCACAGATTTGTTGAGAACTTTGCCTTTCAGCCAAGTTATTTTTAGTGAAATAGGTGTTTGTGGTTATGTCAGATATTAAAGGAATGAGGTAAAAGAAATCAAACATGTCAGAAATGCACATTGACAGTGTTACAGGAACTGCTTTGGAAATTTTATTTTAAAAAGTTAGTTCATTTAGAAGCGCAGTGACTCTATCCTAAAAGTTTGTTTTATTTATTCTTAAGTAGTAGTGCCAGCCATTGGTGGAAGCACAATTAAGTTACAATCTCAAGGATTTCCGTTTCTTCTCTTTGGCTGCACCTATGGCAATAAGCAGAAACTGTTTTTTCTGACTAAATTTCCCAGAAATTATTATTCAAAATCAAAATAATAAAATAAAACAAAGTCTGTTGGGAGAGGCTTATAAAGCAGGACTACTGCAAGACCTGTATAAAATCACTGAGTAAAACCCATAACCCATGTGAGGGTCAGAAAAGATGCTAAGAGAAATCGAATGAAAAATAAATTGGATCGAAAAGTTTTCTAAAATTTAAAGTAATACTAAACTAAGAAAACAAAGGAGAGACAGGAAGCACTAAAGAATACCTAGGATTTAATTCATTTTTACAAAACCACTGCAACACTAATTTAAACAGCTTGTATAATTATTATATAATGATTTGTACCATACTATATACTAGCCACCCACAATTTGAATTCGTAGTCCGTACAAAAATACATGACCTTAAACCATATATCATCTCTAATCTTCTCCAATCTTTGTTTTATCCACATCTAAACAAACCTTCAAAAAAGGTTAAAAATGTTCACAGTGAAATCATTTGGTGGCAGTTGCTCCTAAAATGCTTGAAAGTCCTTGCAGCTCTGTACCTCAGGGCGAATGTTTATCAAATAACATTTGTAATGATTTTGCTGTGGCATTCATGAACGGAGAACTACTATTCACCTAAATGCTTTCACTGACATAAACTTTGAGCCCTGCTTCAAGTGAATGTGAAGCAATTAGCCTTTGATATTGTGTCTGAAGCTTTTTACGGTCTTTCACCCAGCAACTAAATGCTGTCATGTCTCCATTATCTTTCAGATGTGGATGAGTGCTCTCTGGGTCAGAGCCACTGTAGCAGCTTCGCCACCTGCTACAACACACCAGGCTCATACAAGTGCAAATGCAAGGACGGCTACAGGGGGGTGGGCCATGACTGTAAACGTAAGAACTGTAGACAAAACCCTGATGTTCACTTTTGCAAAGAGGGACAGGGCCTCACATGTTTTCTTTTTTTTTTTCCTGTGATTTTTAAAAAGATAGAAAAGCAAGCAAGAGAGAGAGGAATAGCCTCGCAAGCAGAGCTGAGACTGAAATTACTTTCTCTGTAATGGCTGTCAGTCAAATCACCCTGGTCCCCTATCGCATGTGCTCAGAGTAACTCCATTTTTGACATCTGGCCAGTTTAATCAGCCAAAATAAGGAGTTGTCATCAAATGTGAAATATTTCTTTTCCTGGTAGTTTGTCTCATTCTGCTCACTGACACACATTTCATTAGTCTGTGCGTCTGCAGTTTTTACAGTAGCTCAGAGGACAAGAAGTCATTTATTTTCCACAGTTATTTAATCATTTAACAGACAAAACCAATGTCAGTCTATGGCAAAGACGATGCCTACTGCAAATACTTCAGCCTGACGCTCACCCAAAGGGTGTGAGCCACAAGTGCTGCGGGAGTCGAGTTGCAATATCCTATTTGTGTATCACATATCAGAGTCGCCTGCAACCCAAGAAGGCAATAACTGAGTCCAAACCACTCTCTTTTGTCCACTCCTCATTCGTCACTCATGAAACCCTTTCAAAGTCACCTGAAAATCCCCAACCCCCAACCTATGTCCCTGCGCCTGACGTTAAAAGAGTGTGGGGTAATGCAGGAAAAGGAGGTGTAACTTTAATGACATCAGCAAGGGTAATCTCGGGGCACGGCAGCCGGTTTGATCACAGAAATCATTCCTCACACAGAGCGGCTTTAGCTTGATGCTGCACGAACTCTGGCTTTAAGTACACAAAAGATTATCAATCAGAGTTACCACAAGAATGGATAAAATCACACTATGAAAAAAAAAAAAGGAACCACAGCAGAAATCCTCTAAACATGGGCTGTTTTAGTGGTTTTGTTTGTGAAGTCTTGAAGCCATAACTAATTCTCTCTTCTAACAGTAACCACTGAGTGAATGTGAACTTATTGGCTTCTTTTGCAATTGTGAGCTTTTGTTTCAGTGAGATTTGAGACACCCAATTTGTTTAAGGTTGCTAACATTTAGTTAATATCAGGAGAAGCCTCAGTAGATGAAATAAACCCCTGATCTGCAAAAGTCAGGCTAATTATTTCAGTTAGTGTGCAATGCTACACCTCATTAACTCTTAAGTACTCGTATTTCACTGCTCCATCTGCATTCTCTTATCATTTCAGCCATTCCAAAAGTGGTTATTGACCCCCCGAGACCAGGGAAACTGCCTCCAAATCATCACAACCACATCCCAGACATGGATCAGAAGAGGTTCACCACCGCCCATCCACCAGTGACTCAAAAGAGAATCTCCTTCATCCCAAAGTCATCGACCACCACCACAACTACAGCAACCACAACTACAACCAGAGCACCTCTGCCTCCCAGGAAGGTCACCCCACCTCCACGCAAATCTCCAGTTCCCACCCGGAAGCCACCAGTTCCCACTCAAAAGCCCTCCGTGCCCACCAGAAAGCCACTGATACCCACACACAAACCTTACATCCCACCACAGCCAGTGGCTCCCACCAGGAAACCCCTGCCGCCGCCGCCACTACCGGTCACACCAGTTGACAACACCATCCAGAAGGAGGTCACCAAACAGAGAGGGGATGTCCACAGTAAGAACTGGCCTTTTATTTTATTCTTCTTTATGATCTTGTGAAAAAGTCCAATGATTATTCCTCTATTTTGATTACCATTTAAAAAGAAAAAAAATGGGCTCCTAAGTTGCTGAATGCTCCTCTATGTTCACACACTATAGCTGATGTCTTTGAGTCATGGCTGTTTGGTGCAGGGCAGGTAGTGCACAGTGAGTGTTTACAGCTTTTTAACTGAAAACAGCTGCTGTGTCTGAGACTAAACCAGAACAGTAACGCCTCCCACTACAGAACAAAAACAATGGAGGGACACTCCAGGGTCAAGGGATGATTTACATTACATGTAGAGACATACACATTGTTCATAGAAATATATTTGCTATTAGAGCAGCTGAAAGGGCTCGGAAGACTGACGAAGGTTCTAATCTCTGTGTTTTGAAGTTTGATGTGGGGATGAACCTTCTGTTTACTTTTAGGTCACAGGCCATTGGCACTTCTATGCCTCATCATTCATCTTCATCAGCTGCCTGGCAGGTCTCTGCAAACCAAATTGGAGCACATTTGCATGTTTCTTCATGTGAATCCGGAAATATTGTGTTTATTATGAAATATTCTGAGGAATGAGGAGTTTATATTTACCTGACAGATGATGTGCAATGTCATATTATTTTTGTGCTCAAACATGAATACATGAATGTAACTTGTCTGTGCAGCCGACAGTCGGTTCACAATGTGTACACAGTTTATTTGTCAACTAACCACACGGCAGTTTCAATACTAAACATTTAGCAAAACTTTGAAGATAATTTATAATGTAAACTGCTGGAAATGGTTGGAATCAAAGGTCACTATTAACACCAGATTGGATATAGGGCATTAATGCAATCAGTTTTTGATGAGAACACTTGTCTGAGCCACAGTGTTACCACTGTGATACTTAATTCTCTCGTAAAAATTCTAGGTGATAGATATTTAAATCCAGCTGTACCCACCCTCAAATTGCAGTGTGATACAGAAAAATTTGCAAAATAATGCCAATATCTACAATACAAGAGATGAGGCTCACTAATTGCAGTTTTAAAGTAAGAATGTTTTCCTCTCAATGTAATTATCTTTTGGCTTCAGTTAAAAAAAAAACACAAACTGGTGCTCACCCAGTCTGTTGTTTATCCACGTCACACTCCGTTTCCTGCCAAGCATGAATCTGTGACACCAATCGCATTCAGAATGCATCATCAGTCTTTGTTCAAGTTCCCGGTTCAAAACCGAATAATATAATTGAATTCAAAATAATGAGAGGTGATTTAGACTGTTTCTTTTTGCTTTAACAGAAGGTGCAATCATGTGCAATCATCCCATGCTTTCCTCTCACAATGATAAATGCATGCACCTTTTCAAAACAGTGAATTATTTCATAATGAGATATCTATGACGTGAATTATTACACCTGTAACATTCAGTCCAAGCCTGAAGCCATTATTTACTTTTTTTAAGTATGAAATAGATTTTCCTGGAGGTAAAATATTTACGGGATAAGGGTTGTGGAATTCTATATTTCTTGAACAACTATCAATAAATCTTACAAAATGACCAAAAACAACAATGAACTGATCCTACAAAAAAATATTGTCTGTGTATCAAAAGCCCTACAGAGCTCAGTCCTCTGTGCCATAAAGCTTTATTGTTGTCAGAAAACTTTTGGAGACACATCGGTGAGCCAGAAGTTGCACGGGCTGACAACAAAACTCCACCGCCCTCCACTAGTGGGAACAGAGCTGTAGGTTTCAGTAACATATTTTGTGGCCTGGTTGAACCATTGTTAGAAAAACATGCAAAGGGGAATAATTATTTTTAAATTGTGGTGCTGTGAACCCTGACAAGCACATTTATTCACTACAAATTCATCATTTCTTTCACAACTGTTTTAGGAAGTTATTTAGCTTAAAAGATTCACTTCGTCAATGGGAATAAAGGAACATTTAACTGACTAAGCACCACATGATAAAGTGGAGTGGGAAAGGGTTTGAAAAAGACTAATGCAACATAAATAAAGAATAATTCGTGCCTTATTCTTAATCCTTTACATTACAAAAAAATGAACATTAACATACTCTACATAACTTAAGTAAACTTGCACATTATGATACACAGGCAAACGGAAAAAGCAGCAGAAGGTGACGACTTACACAGACTGTATAAATAGCAGTGGAAATTTGAAATGAACAGCGAGTGTCTCTGCTCAGTTTTGGCATGCCTGTTTGTAGGCACAGCAAAACTCAAGTGTTTACCAAAAGGCATGGAGCTGTTTTCATGTAGCAATGTCTGATGAGATGCAACATCTAACTATCAAAGAAGAAGTGAGATAGTGCTGTTCCTACTCACCTTGGCAGATGGCAACACATAATTAGAAAAAGGAAAGAGAGAGAAGATTACCTTAACACCTGTCTGCCCTGCTTGAGGGAGACATCAATCTAATAGTCTGCACCACGGCAGAGCAGCTCTCGAAATCACAGCTTCCTGTGGATGGTTTGACTAAGATGAGAGAGTGAGGAAGGAGAGACATCATTGAGTGATTATTCAAATAATTAAACAGAAAAAGGAATAAAAATGAAAAGAGCCCAAAGTGGTGTGAAGAACACTTCAGCTGTGCCTCAAAGTGCAGGTGTGCAGAGTATTGTAAATTCCTTTCAGTCTGGACCTGTACACTCAACAATATCATTACTCTCCAGTGAAATCTTATCTGTAACCCTCACTTGTTTTTGCATACGTTAAAAGAAAAGCTCAACATTTATGTCAAATATAATGAAAAGATCAATACCTACCTCAATATCTTGGTGTTAAGTATAAATCTGGAGTTGGAAGGTGGTCATCTTAACATAAAGAATAGAAATTACAAATTTCAAAAATCCGAGGGTGTGTCAAAAAGACTGTGAGTCACTGTCCAAAACCGAAAGAGGCGCATCAGGTCACGGGCGCAACTGGATGGGTTTTCTTGGACACTCTCAGGATTGTGCACCATGAATTTGTCCACCAAGGTCAGACTGTCAACACTGAGCTCTACTGTGGTGTTCTGAGGCGTCAAACATTTGGTGCAAATAACCTTTCCAGCTAAACAATAGTTAAGGTACATAAATGCTCATAAAACTACACATTTCTTTGTCACTGTTTGTGTGAGGATTAAAATGCATATTAGTGACCTTATAAAATGCGAATAGTTTAACTTTGGAAAGAGGTATGCTAGTTTTTCTTCCTGCTTCCAGTCTGTATCCTATTAGTGAGTTACCTCCCAGTTCTAGCTCCATGGTTAAGACACTGACATGAGAGTCGAATTAATCTTTACATCTAAGTCAACAAGAAAGGGTGTAAACATATTTCCCAAAACATAAATATATATTCTCTCTGCAGGATGAGGAAACCCTAAAGCTTTTGAGACTCATAAAATGTTTCCAAAACCCTCTGATTGTGTCAAAAATGTGTTTACACCAAGCCAAAAGAAAAGTTGTTTATCTAAGCTCTATAAAGGCTGGCATTTTGGAGATATAGGGTTTTCATACAAGTGTGATGGTGTAACATAATGTCAACCAAGGGAAAGTTAGCTACCCTGAATCTGAAAAAAAGAAAATGATGAAATGTGCATATTTGTCTCCAAACTGTAAAAAGTCAAGGGGAAAAGTGTTCTGCTGATTAATCGTGAACCTGTTTGCTCAACATTTTGGCAGACATAAACAGGCTACATTTTGGCAGCAAACACTTCAGCACTTTTTTGACCTCCCAAATATTTGGATGGAATTAACCATTCAAGGTCAAGGGGGAAATGCACCAAAATGTAGTTTGAAGACAAAGGTTTTTAACAAATCATTTCACGGGAGTCTCTTCCCCATATTACAGAGCTTTGGTAATCTGCCATGCAGACATTGTAGTTTGTTTTTTATGTACAGTGAACCCTCGCTATAACGCGGTTCACCTTTCACGGTCTCGCTGCTTCACGGATTTGCATCGTGCATTGAAATCACATTAGGACTATATGTAACGTAGATATATTTAATGTCCAGTTCTATCTATTTCAATTGTAAAATAAAGGTTACTACTTCACGGATTTCGCCTATCACGGTTTCTATTTGGAACGTAACCCCCGCGAAAAACGAGGGTTCACTGTACTGACATTTTGAGATGTGAGATTTCTGCCAGAATAATGGAGGTGACTGGGATTTTGTTTGTAGTGCTCAAAACAGAAACAGTGGCCCAGTTATTCTGGATAATCCACTGACCTTGCTGGGAAAAGTTGGCATTTGAACTACTATGCCAAAGAAAAAAACACAAGAACTGTTGACAGTAAGGTCCATGGTTTATACTGTGTAACTGGGGCATTATTTCTGGAAAACTTCTTGAATTCTTCAAATTTACATTTTTTTATTTTTGTAGTGGCTCATAAAATTCCATTCACCTTTATTGTAGTGGGGTAGGTGTATAAATAGAAAACTCAACTCTGGGTAATAATATTATTTAGTTTTGGACTTAAGTACATAAGTCATACATGTATACATACATACAAACTGTCAGCAGCGAAAACACATGTAGGATAGTCAAACACAACTATTTTTTCCTTGTCACTGTCACCGTTCAAATTACTGCTGCTTTGATCAGCATATCACTGGATTTACTCTTTATATATCCACTCTACGACTGAATGCAATATTTTTAGGGGAGGGGGGGTAATTCCTTAGAAGCACAGACACACACACTGAGACCTGGATGCCTGGCATTGTTGGAGAGCCTGGTGCGACCTCCCCGCTCTCGGATTCCTTTGACTAACAGACTCCATCGCAGTCTGTCAGGTGGTTGTGACCCGGCATGGGGATAGGCCCTCAGTGCTGACTGGAGGGACCACATGTTAGGGACTCTGGGAGTTAACAGTTCAAGTGCAGGTTACATTTCATTCATGGTGTAAGCACAAGAATGTGCCTCGGGCGCTGAGAAAGAGTTGATAGTTTGTCTCATTAAATTCCACCGACGTGTTTTATCTGCAAATACAATGCATGGTTTAATGAAGATTTTTATCTGTATTTTTCATTTTTGTACCCTATGAAGAACATTTTAATGAAGGCATTTTAAAACCAGCAGAGTCAATTATAATTCCAATCAAATAAAATTGTCAAAACAGCTCTCTCTACAAAAGGTTTGTCAATGTAAAAACATTTTTTTATGCTGCACACAGTTGACCTTTACTAGAGGTTGGCCTTTAGTATTTTGTGCAGTGTGACCCCATTGGAGAAGCACAGAGGCTATTTCAGGACTGGTTGTGTACTGTGTATGTGTGTGTGCGTGTACTGAAGCTCCTGGTTGTGCAGCAGCAACATTTGCCCAGACGTTGCATCAGATTAACCACCGCCCTTTTCCTCGTTAAGATTCACATTTGACTCCGACAGGTTTTCTCAGGTATTCTGATCATCCATGCACTGTTATTAAGTGTGCTTAGCCCTGGCTATGCAGCCACTAAATCGTGACATTGATTCATTCTTGTAAAGTCCTTGTTCAATAATGAAACAAAGCCATACAATAGCCACAAGCAGATGACAGTGAACAAATATAACACCTTAGTTAATCCTTTATCTAAACCTGCATCTCCCATGTCTCTCCTCAGTCCCGCGGAAACACGGCCACAACACCGTCCTCGACATTGATTTTGACATTGAGCTCGGCAACACAGCTGATGAAGCCAAGGATGATCCAGGTAAATGCAGCACAATTGACGGAGACAATCAGCAACAGCCCCGCTCATACGTCTCAAATGATGACGGACGAGCCACACTTGCTATGGGCAAAATTTAACTGACAATCAACTCCTGCAGTGGGGTTGCTAAGGTGAAGGTGTTACAGTGACCAGATGTGTTGCGATAGGGCTTTCAGCAGGGGGTGACACATGACATCTGGCCGTATCCGTTTAAATTATGGCTCACAGCCCGGAATGCCAGACTTTACCACTTTTTACATTATGCTTGCTTGATTGCTTGACTGCTTGAATGATTAATGAATCATTTAGAAGCATATAAGAGCTCTGCTCTAAACCTGCAAAGTACTCAAGAGTTTCTGCAACAACAAGTGGGCTTTTGAGAAGAGACAGAATTTTCTGTCATGTTTGCTCAATGTGATCTATTGATGTCAATGGTATGCAGATTAAATTGCCTAATGCTTTAGCTGCATGTTTATTTTGGTTCACAGTGCATCAATTGATATAATGTGTCAAGAGAGAAGGCATTTTCATTGGCTCAGAAAATGAACTGAAAAGTGTTTATTTGGAAACCCTATTTCAGAGACAAAATGATGGATGTTACTCTTATCTTTGAACCAATTTGTAGAGCAATGCATGGATAAAACGGCAACTGTTGTGCCTGCTTTGCCTTAATGTTATTGTCTGGGAATCATCGCTGGGAGAGAAATCATCAGTCATTGAATATTATGACTGTTGTGACCATAATCTATTACATTTTGGTCTATTTCATGCAGACAATATGGTTTATACATAGAGGTACACTCCCTCCCATACAGACACGTAGATATCATCAGTTCCAGTAACTCATATATATGTATTTTTTTTTTTTTTTAGATTAATGCCTTTTTACTTGCGACTTACGCCAGCTCCATTTCCATTGGATTTTTTCTCAATGCATCGGCTCTCTTCAGAAACCACAACAATTGTAAACAAATGTTTACACTCTTATTGTATCATCATATTAATCAGAAAGTCCTTCAGCAACTCTTTTGCTTCTGGCAGAGTTGGGGGCACACAGCAAGGCTCCTGTGAAGCATTATGTAGAGCAGACTGAAGCCTACAGCATGTCTCCACTTCTCTGAAATGTGTGTTTTGTGTTATCCAGAGTCGGGGTATCTGAGCTGCTCCTTTGATGATGGTCTTTGTGGCTGGATCAGAGACAAAGACGGAGACCTGCACTGGGAGACGACGCCTGATCCATCAGGTAATTGAAGGGCAAGGGTCAATTCTCACTCACACACTTTTAATAAGAAAAACTGTTTGTTTTGGGCAACCTGATATCCACCTGGTTAGGGCGCAAAGCACATGGAGTCCCTGGTTCCCGGTTCACTTCCCGGCCAGCCGGACCTTTACTGCATGTCATTCCCCTGCGCTGTTTCCCCATATTCCTTGTTTATCTACACTGCATCTGAATAAAAGGCAAAAATGCCCCCAAAAAAATCATCTTCAAAAGAATTGTTCGTTTATAGTCAGTCCATGGAAATGAGACTAGCAGTGTTCCATCCTGACAGGTACACACAAAGACAATCAAAGCAGTTCAGTTTTGTTCCACAGGTCAAGATGAAAATTACTGGAGGAAAGTAGTTTGTCTTTTCGGGAGATTAGTGCGATACTCTACAAAGCGATGCAAATGAGAAGTGGATCACGCGACCCATCAGTGATACCTGTGGCTCTCATTAAATGGGAATTCGACACTGTTTCTATTTGTGTTCATAGGAGGGGAAGTTGTGGTAAATTATTCTGAGAGGACTCAGAAGAGGCAGTGTGAAGTCTAAACAGTGCAGTGTGCTGGCACTGTTCAAGTGAGAATAACTACATCTGGCCCCTACTGCCAACTGGCTTAGTTTTGCAGTTATTAGTGTGTTTCCAGACATTCAGCCTTATTTCAGCCAAGTCTTTTGTTTCTTCATCAGTGTAAATAAAAATGTTTGCCCAGACCTTTGAGTTCCCACGTATTCTACATAAATCATAAGCTAATTAGAGTAATTCCACTTAAGAAGCAACATTTATATTTAGCGTGGTCTGTTGTCTGAGATTGTCTAAGTTATGAATACATAATTTTTTTTTTTTTTTTTACATCTTCAGTGTATTGTGAAGCATGTGACTACTGTTCATCACTTTATGATAGCCAGTCACTGACAAACATGCATGCCTGTTAGAAGATTAGGACAGATTTTGAGGGTGCTCATAATTTATGCAGAAAGCCTCTGTGGCCCACTGATACGTATTGCACCCCCTGCGGTTAACACCAACCATACATGGATCTACTAGATAAGCAAAATACATCAGCATTAATCAGCTATTACCCAGAAGCTCTTTTCACCTTTAAATTTTTAACACTATAGCTATCATTAACTAATGCATGAATTAACAAAAAAATTGCCAATGGCATCTGGCAATATTTTAAAGCGAAGTAACATAAGTAGGTCAAGTCTTTATCAATTATCTATTTTTGCCAGTCTTATTTTAAAAGCATCAGTTCACCTAAATTTCAGAAAACATTTTCTTACATTTTGAGTTTTTATTTCTTTGCAGTTAAGTGAATTAATCTTTTTTTTTTTTTTTTTTGACAACTCAGTCAAAAATAGTCTTTTCCAGGCAGTGCTCCACTTACTTGGGACAATCCACAGACCTCATTGGCAACAGCTTGCATGTGATTTATTTCTTGTAGTGAGGTCTGTAAATTGGGTGGCTAAACCAGAATATTTGTGGAAAACTGTGCTGTCGTTCAGATTTTCCAATGTTATGCTTCAGTGCTGCGCACACACGAGTGGAACTCAATGCACCACTTACTGTAGTAGTAAAAATAAACACATCCCAAAAACTTAGCAAATAAAACCATAGCTATCTGCAAGGCTTGAGTCTATTGAGTAAGTAAAACAATATACCTACTTTTGTTTTTGTTTGTGTAAACTGTTTATCATTTGGAGAGGGTTGCTTTTCATGTCATTGTGGGATACTTTAACTTATTTTGTTTCCAGTCTGTTTAAATTAACTTTTTTTTGGTTCAGTTTAGGTTATGAAACCAAGTACAATAAAGCATGGTTAATATTATACATTAATCATGCACATTTTGTACAGACTGGTGAGTATATATAATACATTTAGAAAAAAGTGCACAATCACAAACACTTATTATCTATAACATTACATTATTAAGTGAATTTCAAGGATACAGTAACAATGTACAGCTGCAGTGTAAAGGTGGAGCCCCCTCACAGCAAGGGAAAATCTTTTTTGGTGCCACATTTTCTAAGTTGCTGTCCATTGTTACCCATTAACACAATTCAGCATTGCCTAAAAAAATTATATGAGCATATTTAATGAATTGACCATAACATTCATTACTTGTCTTCGCAGGTGGGAGGTACCTCACTATTCCTGAAGCGGGTAACAAGAGGACTGGACGAGGGGCCCGGCTGGTCCTCCCACTGACTGATCCCTGGAACGACGGCAATCTGTGCCTGTCTTTCCGGCACAAGCTGGCAGGTCACCATGTGGGAATGCTTCAAGTGTTTGTGAAGAAAGGAAAGCAGTACAGTCCAGCAGTATGGGGTCGAACAGGTGGAAATGGTTGGAGGCACACCCAAATCACATTATGGGGCACGGGCCTGGAAAGTGTAAGTACAATAACAAACACGTCAAAGAAGTTTACTTATATTGCAAATGTTGAATTTTAAATTATTATTTCTGCAGCCTTTTTTTTTTTTTTTTTACAAAAGTGAAGAGATATTTGTATTCTTATTTATAAAAAGTAAATTAAAGGAGGAGGCTGCAAATTTAGTGCCGTCTACTTTGAACAAGTCCTCTCTCATCAAAAAGCAACATGTGAGGATTGTTCCTCTGCAGAAGTACCTCAATGTGCAATGTGCTGCTGTTCATCAGGTGATCTTGAAGGGGGAGCGTGGCCGAGGCAGAAGTGGAGAGATGGCTGTGGATGACATCACCTTGACAAAAGGCTCCTGCACAGAGGAGCACAATCTGAGGAGACTCTGACTGACAGAACAGAGAAAGGCAGAGGGAAAACAAGAGGGAAAATCATCTCAAAGAGAACTGACTCTATTGTGAAACCCCCTCACTCAGCCTGGGCCATCACTGATCCCTCCCTCAGCCCCCCTCAGACATCCTGTGAACAATATATGAAAAATTGTGAGCCTGCAGAACAGTGGATTTCTGTTTCTCAACTGGCCATTACATAGGATTAAAGCGAATCCCATAGGCGGATCCCGGCAGGACACTCCAGTTGTTTCAGTGTCCCTCCCACTCCTTCAGCTTGTTGCTCTGAAACCTGCATGTACCTGCCTACCATGAAAATGTCCTCCACCTAACACAGCCCTGGAAACCTTCCAGCCACACCACAAAGAGGCCCACATTCACTTAATTTCTTCCTGGAGAGAGGATTGTTCCTTTTCTTTGGAGTCCGCTTTGGCTTTGCTTTGATCCTTAACCTACAAGCCATCATTTTCTTTTGTTTAGTTTTCTTTGCTTGATGTTAAAACATGTGGCCAGGGTTGCAAGCGGTATACATTTTGTTGAGGGTTGGAGATTAAAAAAAATTGTTCTGATCCAGATTACTCTTGATGTAGACCCAGAGAATAAAAGTAACTATTGAGTCAGTTTAGCCTGGCTTTTGATTATTGAATCTGAGCTTTTGGTATTACTGGCTGCTGCGCTATAGCACAGTTTTGTCTGTAGCAGCTCAGCTTTTCTTTTGTTGCTGCAGCATTTCAAAGGCCTGCTTGGTGGTAGAGAGTTAAAATATTTAGCCCCTTTTCTATTCTAACCTTCTATTGAAGCATCATTAAGTTGGTTAGACTCTCTACAATCATGTTTTTCAGATACTTGAAATATGTAAAACAAAATCAGTGTATGATTTATGAGACCTGCAAATCAACAGCTACTTTATATTATACAGTATGTGCTTTGTTATCTTAAGTGCAGTTTGTTACAAAGACAATGAAACCAACAACTTTTTAAGCTTTCACAAATTGTATTATTGTAAATGTAACTGTGTGTACATACTCTATACAATCTCGTTTGTTGTGTGGTTTAAATGTAATGTAAATTCATGTATGAATATTAATTGGATTTCAAGTGGTTGGTATTTCAACGTTTAATTAAAGAACATGTACACAGACGGAAACCTTGTGTATTGCAAGGGTTTATTTAAAGTGCACAAAATGTGTGTTTGTGTGGTATTAATGCTCTACCTGTAACTTTTAAAGCACATAGTTGCATATATTATACTGTGATAATGAAGGGCATCGGCTGGAATTTAAAGGCTTTCTGTAAGCATGGTTGCGTTAACCAAATTCAGATCAATCCAGACCAGTATGTAAATAAAATACGTTTTACTGATATGTTACAAAGCAAAGCATGTTTTGTTGTTTTTACTTTTTTTTTTTACTTATTGTAGCTACTGACAGAAACAGTGTTTAAAAGTGTAACTGAGGTCAGACTTATTTTTAAAGGTATCCTTTTATGTACAGCAGTATAAACAAAAGGTTATGCAATAACTAGAATTACCACTAGCGGTTGGATGCCTCTCCTAACCTCTCAAGTTGTAGCTTGTATGTATAACTGTCCAAACTCATACAGATTTTCCTGCAAAGACGCTATAAATTCTAAAAAGTGGTTCACACAACTTCAATCCTGACCGCACATGCAATCTACAATTACAACAATTTCTAAATGGACACCAAGGGGTAATGTCTCCAACTCAGTATTTCTAATTAATGTGAAACATGATCACAATCTGCCCTTCTGCTCTTAAGTTATTGTGTTAAATAATAAACAGACAACCATTACTTTATCCTACTAGATATTTGTGTGAAATATTGTCATAATTAACATATACATGATATAGTTATGGCCACAAACATGTCCTTTGAACACCAAAATCAAATTACTTCATTGTTGAGGCCAAGTGACCATTTGTGCTAAAAATGAAAGACATTCCCTCTCGGCATTCCCAGATATCGTGCTCACTAGCAAGGGTTGATGTGAGGTGACATTGACGTTGATCTTTGACCTGCGTAATCTACTCAGTTTATCCTTGAATAGAAGTGAGTGTTTGAGACACATTTGAAGCGATTCCCTGAAGGCATTACTGAGAAATTGCATTCACAGTGGTAAACAGTTGTGAACTCGGTGACCTTTGACCACCAACATCTTTTCAGTTCATCCTTTAGTCCACCTGAATGTTTGTGCCACATTTGCAGAGATTCCATTTAGGCGTTCCTGAAATATTGCTTTTATGAGTTATGAGTTTATAGTTATGGCCACAAACATGTCCTTTGAACACCAAAATTGAATTACTTCATTGTTGAGGCCAAGTGAACATTTGTGCCAAAAATTAAAGACATTCCCTAAAGGCATTCCGAGATACAGTGCTCACTAGCAAGTGTTGATGTGAGGTCATAGTGACCTCGACCTCTGACCCCAAAAGTATATCCATGAGTCCAAGTGAACATTTGTGCCAAATTTGAGAAAATTCCCTCGTGGCGTTGCAGAAATATTAGGTCACCTCGCACTGACCCGTATGCTTGTGAGAGACCTTTGACTCTGACCACCATAATTTTGTCAGTTAAATGCAGTGCAACATTAATGTTTTAAGTTTGTAGAAATTCCTTCAAAGCGTTCTTGAGATTTATATTAACCAAAACGGGAGGGACGGATGAGAGGAAAGTAAAGCTACATTGACCTTGAACTTTGACCACCAAAATCAAATAAGTTTATCGTTGTTACCAAGGGAATCGTTTTAGCGAAGTTTGATGAAATTATCTCAAGATGTTCTTGAGATATTGCGTTCCCAATACGGGACGGACAAACGGACAACCCAAAATCATATTGCCTCCGGCTATAACATAAAAATGTCAGAGCTCCACTGAACGAGAAGAGAAAAAAGGAGGGAAACTATTTGTTGTTACAATAACAAGGCAGGTTTCATACAGTTTACCCATCATAATTTGAAATTTTGGAACATCATTGTACACAAAGACAGTTTTATTTATTCCTCAAAAAATTATAGTACATTGTGAAAACCTAGTTCTCAACAATCATGATAAATGTGTTTCCTTTTCAGACATTTACTAAAGTTTGTTCAAAATGATTAAAGTATAAGATTACATTGTTTCTCTTATTCATGCATTCTTATGGCATGGCTGTGCTTGGTTTATACAGCCAGTTTTACAACAAATTATTGCAGTTCATAAACCTTTGTTTGTAAACATTGTGTTTCCTTTTTACAGGCCCCCTTACTTTATTTGGCTGCACTCGCCAACTTTTGGAGTACTTTTATACAACGTGAATAATTTATATGTCATACTTTTATTTAACAATCAGATATTGACAAATCCTGAAGCACTATTTAAATTCAAGACAGTAAACATGTATGCAACCAAAGACTGAATAAAAAAAATGAAAGGATCACGTCATTTAAATTACCTTGAATGTATTATTTTCTTTGAAAATGAAAGTAAAAACATATGGAGCACAATAATTTGCACAGCAGATAGCAACATTCTTTAAGATAGAAAAAATAAAGAAAATGTTCTTCAGAGATGACTGGCACCAACCATCCGTTTCTAGTCGATAGACTGCTAAAAGGCACGAGGACACACACATTGATTTCATATTTTAAATTCCTCATTGACTTTCAAATTCATGTCATCTTTATTTATACAGCGACAGGTGATGTCGTCCACAGCCATCTCTCCACTTCTGCCTCGGTCACGCTCCCCCTTCAGGATCACCTGATGAACAGCCATGAAGCATGCATGTCTCTAAAGAATAGTAGTTATGTGATGAAGTTGAATAGAAACCCTCGAAGTAGTTCCAGGCATTCCAGGTAAATGAGTGTTATTACAAGCAATGCAATACATATCCTTCACAATGTTACTAGTTATTTCTAAAGCTAAAATGGTGTAAACTGATTAGTTTGATATATGGGCCTTTCTCTGGCAAGTGGCCATTGCACATTATGAGCACAGTAAAGAATGCAGTTTTTCATTTTCACCTTATTCATTTTCATAATATTTTATGATATCTCAATAGTTTCTATCACATATATGGAAACATTTAAATTGGTGGTAACATTTGCAGCACTTAATGAAACTCATGATTTCCACAAGTTCAGCGCAGGTAAAGTTTTGACAGTTAATTCACACTAAATAGTTTGATGACTTCTAAAGAATGGTTGGATTGTTAGACTACCATTTCTCTATAACGCATACACCCCCACAAAATAGCAAAGAGAAAATGAATCAAGTTTTTATTGGCTTGCAGGTTCGATATTTGATCAGTCTCCAAATAGATGATTCTCCAAAGTCCTGTCACTGACCAGTGATGAAGTACCTAAAAGTCTTCATTTTTCTTGAGACTGTGTATTTGGGACCAAAAGGGCAAGCAAACAGCCCAATTAATAAGATAGACCTCCACAGAAAAAAGAAATCAAGTTGGCAGAGGAAATAGACAACACAAATGTTCATATTTGATTCTGTGTGTGTGTGTGTGTGTGTGTGTGTGTGTGTGTGTGTGTGTGTGTGTGTGTGTGTGTGTGTGTGTGTGTGTGTGTGTGTGTGTGTGTGTGTGTGTGTGTGTTTTCCTTTCTGTGGATTCCTAGACTAACAAGAAGACAATAAAATATCAGATCATAAAAAATAAAGCATGACGCTTTTGACTGAATGAAGGTAGAAAACATTCCTCAACTCTGTTATGCTTTGTGGAATTAGAAATCTATCAGTAAAATAGTAAAAATTCTAATTGTCTGATTCAAATTCAAATTTTTAATGCAGTTATTCAAGTTAAACAATTCACATTAAAATATAAATGATTAAAATTATATTTCTTGTGACATATTTCGGCCTAAGAGTACTGCCTAAGAATAGCTACCATCAAAGATATGCACAAAATCTGGTGAAAATGGAAATAAAACTGGTCAAAATAAAGTTTAAAGACAGGGTATAAGAAGAACTTAAGAATGGCAAATATTGTTGAACCTGGAAGGGAATAATAACTATAGTGAAAATGTAGAACATAAAAGGAGTTTAACCCTGATAAGTCTGCAGAGGGCAGTCAGACTGAGAATGATTTAAAAAAAAAAAAAAAAAGAGGTCCAGACAACTCTTGAAGAGACAAATGTGAGCAAAAGTCATGGGCTTGACTCCATCAGCAATAGACTGATTAGAAAGTGTCCCAATGACTGCCAGAGTATGCTTGAGTCAAGGTTCATAATCATGGTTGTTGCTGAATCTGTGATTGTCAGCCTCCTAGTATACTCTTTTCTACTTCCTCCGATCCATTTCTGCGTATGTTACTTCCAAACTTGTACAATGATCACAGTCTAATTCTACTACATAGTATCAGTTAGTATCAATTATGCAGTGCTTCCCCTGCTCCCTTTTTGATAATGTGAAGCTGAATTTGGCCAAAAGCTGGAGGCTCAAATTTCCCATATTCAAATGGCCACACTATTTTCTACCACCACGGGATCCATGTATGTGTATGGCACTTCCAAACTCTTGTTCCTGGCTTTGATGATTGCACTTAACACTTCAAGCTCTCCTTGAAAGTCCGTTATAATCTTGTGGGGAATCTCCTCAGTGAAATGATTCACCGGGTACTGGCCAAGAGGAACCTAGGGAGATCAATGATACATTTGTTTTTCTTCCTCATTCAGAGTCATTTAATGACTCTTGACATCATAATTATAATTATAAAATGTAAGAGGTAGTAGCTGAAAATATATAGGATTTGTGTAATTTTTCATGAAATGTAAGCCACTTACAAAGTCACTGGATTGCTTGCTGAGAAGCCACATGGTGGCCATACCCTGAACTGTTGTGTTGACATCAGGGAACGTCTTCAGCATAGTGGCATTGCTTGTTGTCCCCTTTGTGGTTGGTGGAGGAAGTTGCAGGGAGATAGGTGTGTTGGGCATCCAGCCACCATAGTCATACTGCATTGAATGAGTAAGTAGCAGATAACTGAATAATAGATTTTGAAATGTGGATTTACGATGAATTCCTTCTATGTTTTTAGTATTATCAATGATTGTTCTTTTTACTGATATATGCTCAGATAGACAGCATAATCTGACATTTGCAAATGCTGGTTGGTGAAGGCATATCCGTCTGAGGCAATCGGATTGTTCAAAACCTTGGTTCATAAACATGTGCCAAGACAAATTAAATTCCAACCAGAATCATCTTTACTTAGTGTTTACTGCTAATGAGCATGTATTTGCAAATTGGCTTGGTAAACTCAGACTATGATCAGAAAAAAACCCCACAAAAACCGAAATGTCATAATTGATTATTTCAGTAAATGACAAGGATTCACCTGTCCTGTGTTCACAGCTGAGTGCTGGGCTGAGCCCAAGAAGATCACCATGGTAACAAACTTGACCAGCTCAGTCACAGTGGTAAGGCTCTGGGGAATTCCTGATAATTGGAGAGAATAAACCAAATTACTTAAAACATTTAGTCAACAGAATATAAATTTGATTTATCCTTTAATTATCCTCTAATTGTATATAATTTGAACACAAAGCACTGTTATTATCATAAAGTTTGATATTTTCTTTAATGCCCACCTGTGCAAGCTTGAGAAAGGAATCCATGCTCAAAAATATCCCCAATCCACTTCTGCAGTTCAGAGTCTTGCTGGACCTCATCATCAGTCTTGTAGTGGGTGCTGAGAATTGCCTTCACAAACCTGAGAAATGAAGATACAGTCTGTAAAACACATTCCTACTTGTTTATAGATTATATAAATTATAGATTTTACTACACAATGTAGACTCCAAGATTATTTGAATTATATAACTCATTGTCCGAATTTGAGCATTTTCAATCCAATACAGGACTGCTAAACTGCATTTGATTTCTTTAGTTGTACTCAATAACCCGAGTGTTTGAAGGACCCTATAAACTGTCATTCAGGGCGACAGTGATTGCTGTACAAAAAACATGAAGTTTATTGCATCGGGTTAGACCAACTGGAGGAACTTATGCAGAGAAAATGTTGATAAAAATACAAATAAGAGGCAGGGACAAGAGGATCTCAGATCTTATACTACTGTAATTGAAACACAGATTATCCAAAGGAGAATCTGCACAAATGTTTTCATTTTTAGAAAGTCTGATGAAAGAAATAGGAGTAAACTAACTTTTAAATTGCAAAAGAAAACTAAATATAGTTAATATATTTGATCTCTCTTATTTTCCTTATTCAGGAAATGTTGATGTGCATAATCTCCAATTTAAAAAGCCATCAGTGCATTAAAAGATTAATTGTATTTGCAGTAATTATTGCCATTGTTTGTGCAGTTATTTGCTTGATTTCAGTTAGCAGTATCCTGACTAACACAGCCTTAGTCAACTGTGAATAATGTGAGAGCAGTCAAATGCTCCAGCCACTCATGATGATTAGTAGCTAAAATAAAATCCTCGTTCCGCGTCAAAGTTCTGCCTAAATATTAGACTGGTACTAAATGGCTCCTCGGACAGCACATTAATGTGCATGAACTTTAAAATGGATCAAATTCATCCTTTAATTTTACATTTGTACGTTGTATTTTCAGATTGCTCTCCCGTGATGACTGGTGCTACCTGCTGGAACTATTTCATTGACACAGATGTGCAGTCTGCTGGCCAGCTGATCTGTCCTTATTAACATTACTCCAAACCTCTCATGACACACCAAACCCTTAAACTCATCTGAGACACACACTGTGTAAAGCCTTTTTTTTTTTTTTTTTTTTTTTTTTTTTTTTACTTTGGGGTACTCCATGGTCTCTAAATACATTATAACAAATCCTAATAGTATGTAAGTATATCATTGCAGAGTATCTAAGACATGAAGGGTTTTGCATCAATATTATATTTCTTATTAATACACCACAGACTGGAAACTGCCTTTACTACCTATGGATGATGTCCCAGAGCTTGAGTCCATCATCCCTGTAGTAAAAGTTTGGCATGGCCTCCAGCCCACGCTCAGCGATGTCATCTGGTATACAGAGGGAGCTGTAGGTCATTGAGGACAGTGATCTCGTCAGGATGGTCATCATATCACCACCAGAAGCTGCAAACTACACAACAAATCACAGTGAGAGGGAAATATTCTACATGATATATACAAAAATAAATAGATAAATAACATTGTTTAGGCGATGATTTATTGAGTGTGTTGTTTTTTTCATACCTTGGTGAAAACTCCAGCCTCCGATATTAGAAGAAGTCGAGCTAAGTGGTTGATTTGCAGAGTGTAGCGAGTGTGAGGTACAAGAAGCTGAGGGAAGAAGGGAACTCTGTTAGTAACACAATGATTTTGTTTTATTTCATGTATTGTTTTATGCATTGTGTTTTACATGTATATGTGATGTTTAAGTGTTGTGTTTTATCCTGCATTACATGTCCTTTTTGGACAAATACAGACTTAATCGATAACAAAGTAGAAACTCTTGATGCCTCTTTACTATTTGTCAATTTAAAATACTTGCAAATACATGCAAACACAAAAACATTATAGTTCATCAACTTCAGTTACCTTGTACAGAGGATGCACCATGGGAATGTTCCGCAGCAGTGACACTGCAAAGACTTCAGCCAGCAGGTGAGTGCGCAGCAGGTGGACATTGAGTTGATGCTCGTTGAAATCGGCACTTCTCACAAATATCTTTGCCATCAGCCAGTCGTACTCAGAGTCAGTGGGAAGAAAAATCGGGTTGTCATCTGCTGGGATCTGCTTCAGCTACAGGGGGAGGAAAAGGGTTGTAGTTTATTCAGTGCATTCCATCTATTAACATGCAGCAATCACAATTTGTGATTGCAAATTAATCCTAAAATTAATTCTGTAATAAAAAAAGGTAACCAATGTAAAGATTTTGTGATTGGGGGTCTCTGTCTCTTTTGTCAGAACATGTGCTGCTGAGTTTTGGACGCGTTGTAACTGATAAATTGCTTTCTTTGAAACACTAGACTGAAAAGCGTTACAATAGTCCGGCCTGCTGGAGATAAAAGCGTGTATTCATTTCACTGTGTCAGCCTGGAGGAGAAGGTCTGACTCTGGCAATAGCCTTTAAATGTTTATCTTACATTTTATGTCTTTGTTCAAGTTTCAGATCCCTGGTGAAATCATAGATGCACTGGGAGTAGTGGTCACAAAAACAGTAAGGCAGGTGCTGATGTTGATCAGGCATAACTTGGAATACTTTGTCATTAGGTTATAACTTTCTCCTGCTATGTGCACGTCATGGTGCCACACTCCATGTAATGGGAACAGTCTCTGCGGCCTCAATCAGCAATCAAACACAAATCTTCAGTATGAGCTATTTTTGAGTGCTAATCTCACCTGAATAGCAATTGGCATCAGTTTATCAACGGGTGTTTTGTGGAGCAGGATGAGGGGAGCCATTAGGTACTGCTTTTTCCCATTGATAATGTTTGGTTTCAGTCCATCCAGGCGCTTGTAGTCACACAGGAATATGTTGCCTTTCTGTTTGGAAATTTCAGTAGGAAGCAGAAATGATTGAACTCACTTGCATTCAGTCTAGATATTACGTGTAAGTGCAATCATTTACCAAGCAAGACATCGATTACTAAGATCAGCTAGATGCAAAAAAAAGTTGAAATAAAATATATTTCAGGAGTGTGAGACAATCACCTCCATTTCATCTGCCAAGCTGCACTGACCACGGATGAAGACCATGTCATCAGTGACAGGAAAGTTGGGGGGCAGGGCTGTGCAACGTCGGATCAGCATGGGGTTGACACCATTAAGATACTGGTATCCGAAAAAAGCATCCTCCTTCCAATGTTCTTGGACATAGTCTGGAAAAATATCAAAGTTTAACTTCCTTGTTTTTGAAACTTTGGGCCACCAAATCCTGTCTGCAATTGTCATTATCCTAATTTATGACATTATATGAAACAGAAAAATGAAAGGGTGACACAGAATTCAATATCAGAGACATAATTGCCAGTCAGAAAAGCAATCTATGACAGTCATTAGTTTTCTGAAAACTGTAAAAACTCTAGATGTTTTGATAGATAGACACATTTTTCACATTTTATAAAGCTTAGAACACCTTACATTATGTAAAATGTTCAAATTGAAACCAATTGTCAATCAACCATTAACCTACCATGTTGGCACAATACCTGATATGTCAGTCTGTTTGCAGCAAAATACTCGATTGATGTCATCAATGTCTGTCCAGCTCTCCTTATATCTGTCCAGACCCTTCAGGCCCAGCTCTGTCAGCCTAGAAAATAAAAGTACAGAAACATCATTATAAGTCTTTCAATAATTTTGATAGATAGGCAAATAGATGAATAGAATGACAGAATATGAGGGCTTCACCCTGTGGATGCAGTGTAGAGAAACTCGGTAGTCTTGGTGAACGAGAAGCGGACCTCACAAGGCAGTGAAAGAGGGTTTTCGGTCTTCATGCAATGGGGCATTCCCTCTCTGTACACAGCCCAGCTGGTAGAAATAGAGAAGAGTGGTGAAGGATTTGGAGCAGTAAGTGCAGTTTCAATTTAGAGTATGCAAACATAATACACTTAAAATTCTGCAACTTCTTTTAGAGTTTAATTGATAAATCCTGGGATGCAAATGTAACCATGTCATGTGGCGGTCAATTTCTCATTTCATCCTTGATATATGTATTCTAACAGGTGAAGGAGGTTTGCCTGCCAGATAGTTTTGGGGTGCATAATACTCAAATGTTTACAAGCTCTGAGCTCTCACCGATAGTCTTCCTCTCGCTGCTTAAGCTCCTGCTGCCGACTGTACCTGCCAAGATGATGGTTGTCTTCAAGGATGGTAAGAGCTTAATAGGAAAAAAAACCCACAAAAAAAACCCAACAAGGTTTAAAATTGTTTAGTTTGCAGGACCTGTTGTTGTGTTATATCTTCTCTGGTCAGTGATTACAATAACAGATATCAGACAAGCATATTCCCACAAACCTGTTCCCTCTCTGAAGCGGTGCACATCACTGTCAGTGATCCAGCGGTAGATGGGAAAGTTGTAGGTGTCTCCCTCAGGGGATTTTACTTCCACTTTGGCAGGAAACCAAGAGTCCTCTGGGAACAACGGGAGGCTGTGTTTGTCTATCTCTATCAGCACTAGTTTTCCAATGGAGGTGGGGCAGGACACAGTGAAACATGATACCTATAGAGTAAAGACAAAATGCTTTGAAAAAAACTACAAGATATTAAGATCAAGTGTATTTGATAATCAAGAACTGATCTGTAACATCCCAGTGATCTGCATACAATTACTACAAGGGTGGAAACAAATTTTAATATATGTGCAATATGATGGCCTTAATTGAAATACAAATTTTCTGATCGTCATTCTGTGAACTTTTGCTTTGGTCATGTTTGTGGCCATAGGTTGCACCTTTGCAGAGCTCTGCATATCCAGTTTAAACACATTTAGAGTTAGTGTTTTCATCAATTTGTCTAAATCACAATTTAATGTGCCAATAATCTCATACAGGAAACACTGAGATATATTTAAACATGGAGATGTATATTTCAGACTTACTGATCCCCTGATGAAGCATAGAGCCCCTTTCAAGCTCTTGAGCCACGTTTGTTTACTCTCTCCATCTGTGCCCACCAGTTTAATAAAAATATTGTTGAAAGTGGAGCCAGTGGCAAGATTGGAAGTGAATACGGTCACTTTATATTCAACCATTTTCCTTCCTGATGGTGGTAGAATCCTGTTGGGGAGAGAATTATAATATAATTCTCAACACTGACAAGATTGACTGAGTTACATCAACCTAGGTGTGTAAAATATTTCAAATACTGGAATTACAATAAAAAAAAAAAAAAGGAATCGAAAAAGTTATCAAAACAATACATTTGTCTTTTCTCAATAATGTATTTCTGTCGTCCAATCATAGCTGCCTGAAATCCTTTCTTAAACATTTCTCTTACCTCTGATAATGACGTTCCTTTAAAGAGTTGTTCTGGGTAAAACTAATCCCCTCTGATTTCTCTTTTTATACACTCAGTTTTGTGGGAGTGTCCTGCAAGTAGCAATGATCAGGCACGTTGATGGAATGTTGGACATGTGTGAACATTTACTGTGCTTGATAAACCACAGGAAGATTGTGTAAGATCTAAGATCTAAGATATAAAGATATCTTAAGCTATAAAGCCATTTCTAAAGCTTTGGGACTCCAGCGAACCACAGTGAGAGCCATTATCCACAAATGGCGAAAACATGGAAGAGTGGTGAACCTTCCCAGGAGTGGCCGGCCAACCAAAATTACCCCAAGAGCGCAGCGACGACTCATCCAAGAGGTTGAGCAAAAAGAACATTAAGGCTCGTCTCATTTTTGCCAGAAAACATCTTGATGATCCCCAAGACTTTTGGGAAAATACTCTGTGGACTGACAAGACAAAAGTTGAACTTTTTGGAAGGCGTGTGTCCCATTACGTCTGGCGTAAAAGTAACAGCGCATTTCAGAAAAAGAACATCATGCCAACAGTAAAATATGGTGGTGGTAGTGTGATGGTCTGGGGCTGTTTTGCTGCTTCAGGACCTGGAAGACTTGCTGTGATAAATGGAACCATGAATTCTACTGTCTACCAAAAAAAACCTGAAGGAGAACGTCTGGCCGTCTGTTCGTGACCTCAAGCTGAAGCCAACTTGGGTTCTGCAGCAGGACAATGATCCAAAACACACCAGCAAGTCCACCTCTGAATGGCTGAAGAAAAACAAAATGAAGACTTTGGAGTGGCCTAGTCAAAGTCCTGACCTGAATCCTATTGAGATGCTGTGGCATGACCTTAAAAAGGCGGTTTGTGCCGGAAAACCCTCCAATGTGGCTGAATTGCAACAACTCTGCAAAGATGAGTGGGACAAAATTCCTCCACAGCGCTGTAAAAGACTCATTGCAAGTTATCGCAAACGCTTGATTGCAGTTGTTGCTGCTAAGGGTGGCCCAACCGGTTATTAGGTTTCGGGGGCAAACACTTTTTCACACAGGGCCATGTGGGTTTGGATTTTTTTCTCCCTTAATAATAAAAACCTTCATTTAAAAACTGCATTTTGTGTTTACTTGTGTTATCTTTGACTAATATTTAAATTTGTTTGATGATCTGAAACATTTAAGTGTGACAAATGTGCAAAAAATAAGAAATCAGGAAGGGGGCAAACACTTTTTCACACCACCACACCAGGATATCTTTTCTAAATTGGGATGTTGCCTGAAGCAAAATCCTTGCTGAGTTTTTAAAATGCAAGTTTGCCTAATTTATTCCAAAAAGAGCACAAAAGCAGAATTTATAATGATCAATATAGTTCTCTGTTCTGTTACACTGAATGTAAGTATCCTCCCTCCAATGTTCTTGGACGTAGTCTGTGTGAGCAAAGCTATTTCCTTCACTGAAATGTCAAATACACTGATTTATGTAAAATATGGTTTCAGTGTCCGCTAGTGTCCTTGTATCTTTTAGAAATGTAGCAATGGCAAAGGTTTTTATTGCACTGTGCATTATACTAATAAACTTACACAACTGACTACTTCAAGTATTGTTACAGGCCAAAACTAAAATAGAGTTGCTGTTTCCTGAGGCAAATCATGTCAAATGCACAAAGATCTGTGGCTGGTTTCTGGTATTTGCTTAATCCTTTTTTTTTTTTATTTAATTTTTTTTTACCAGATTTAGTCTAGACTGCTATGTTTTTCATTTACATTCAGTCTGATACGCCTCCATTAGTGCAGTCATACCTAGTAGTCAGGATATGATTTCACTTATGAATACAAAATGTATAAAGGATGATGTTGGTTAATCATAAACACATGGACCTGCTTTATTGTGCAACATTACATGGTACAATAGGTGGGAGAAAACTAGAATAATAATTTCACTTCACAAATCATTGTTCTTTGTAGTTTTGCTGTTTTGTGGGTCACTTTTTTTATCCAAAAATATTTAGTGTCATAAAATAATTTGTAAACTTAACGAAAACTGCGTGTTGAGGGTGAAACAAATGTAGCTTTCTGATTGCTTCTTTTCAAACAGAAACTGCAAAAGTTGAGATAGTGGTGTTTGGTGACTAATTCCATGGCAGCTGATGAGAAAGGCTCACAAATCTCTTCCTTTGGGAGACAGAAATGTGTGTACCTAATTTCATTGTGATACAGTTTAGACATTTGAGTAAAAAACACAAATGTCAACCAAGGAGGGAATTGAACAACAGACTAATTAGGAAATCTACAGGGGGCCTCCCCTTACATGTCATGTTTTTTATTAATATTATTATTAATATTATTATTTTTTTAATTGTGTTGTTTATTATTCATTTTTATTAAACTACATCAAATAAATTATTTGCAGTTGTCCTAATTTTGAAAACATATGCCACAAGCACTTGGTTTGTAGGTGCCACTGCATGTCCCAAAGATTTTGCAAACAGGTGAACATGAGGAATATAAATCTGTGTTAATTGAGAGCCTGTTGTGCATCATAATGCATTAATGAAGCCTATACACAATTTATGACACTTTTGGTAAATGCTTAAATAGGTTATGGGTTATAGCCTATAATAGGGTTATAATGGGATTAAGCTTTACATGCTTAATCTATGACGAAGTTACTAATGAAAACACAATTATATATTAAAAACAAAAACACAAGTATTAATTTCTATTTCTTGGACATCAATACACAGAGACCATGTGCTCCAACTGTACCATGTAGAACGTGCCGACTGCCAGAAGCATGAAACGTGAATGCTGAAGCTCATTTGGACAACTGTTGCAGAAAGACAATGTGTCTATTCATTCTTGCGTTAGGAAATAAAAGTATAAAACAGAACTTGCATTTGGTAACAACTGGAAAGTTAATCATTTACTTCAATAGTGTATTCACAATGCTTGTAAATGTGGCAGTTAGACAGAATATTGTTCTCACTCATCAAATCTTGATTGAGCTGATTAAAAGAAACAACTGTCTGTCTGAAAGTCATGTAATGATTATCATAGGGTCTCTTGTGTCTACCTTTGTTAAATGTCCTGTTGTGTCATTCATGGCTTCAACAATACAAAAAGAAAAAAAAAATCTTTCAGTACAAGGCTACTACACATCCAACATACAATGCACATTTGGGATAAAATGCACTGTGCAGTACGATAATGCATAAAGTGAGAAGATTTAAGATTATGATGCAATCAGCAGGTAGGTCAATGAGTCTGTATAAAAACAGCAGATCAGTGTAAATAATTGCAGACACTTCTCTCATTCTACTACATAATATCTGTTAATATCAGAACATAAAGGGCTTTCCCTGCTCCCTTTTTGTTAATATGAATAACAAATTAATATTAATATGAATTTGGCCAAAAGCTGAGAAGGCACCACTTTCTAATATTCAAATGGCCACACTATTTTTTTTTACCAACCCTGGATCCATGTATCTGTATGTAATCGAAAACTTCCAAGACTTTTCCTGCAGCTTGAGAATGTAGCGCTGCGCAGTGATATTCATGGAGCAGGAGGCAGCAATAACCTGCATAAGTACTACTTTTCCAGTTATGTTGCCATTTTGATCAAAATCAGCAGCCGTTACACACGTTTGTGTGCACAGTGATACTTGTTTGCTAGATTTTTTTATCAGTATCATATTAGTTAACAACAATTTGCACAGTGGAAACTGCCTAGATTACCGTACTGTCCCAAAGATTGAGTCCATCATCCCTTTAGCAGAAGTTTGGCATGGCCTTCAAGAGTTGAAACAAAGGTTTCAACTCTTGATAAATACAGTATGCTAGGATGAATTTGCTCTATATTCCTGCTGTTTGTTTACATTGTAGTATCTTCTTTGGTCAGTGGTGAGCATAAAGGATATCAGACAAGCAAATTCCCACAAACCTGTTTCCTCTCTGAAGCGGTGCACATCACTAACAGTGATTCAGCGATGGATGGGAAAGTTGTAGGTGTCTCCCTCAGGGGATTTCACATCCACCTGGGCAGGAAACCAAGAGTCATCTGGAAACAATGGGGCACAGTGTTTGTCTATCTCGATCGGTACCAACTTTCCAATAGAGGTGCAGCAGGACACGGTAAAATGCGACACCTATAGAGTAAAGACAAAATGCTTTGAAAAAAACTACAGGATATTAAGATCGAGTATATTTGATAACCAAGAACTAAGCTGCAACATCCCAGTAATCTGTTTACAATTAGGGTAGACAAAATAAAATGTGTATGTGCAATATGATGGCCCTAAATCAAATATAAACTTTCTGAGGGTTATTATGTGAAGTCTTTTTATTTGGTCTTGTTTGTGGCCATATGTTATAACTTTGCAGAGCTTTGCATACCCACTTTCTACACATATTAGTCTGAGTTAGTGTTTTCATCAGCTTGTCTCAATCAGTATTTAATGTGCCTATAATCTCATATAGGCACAGCTAACCAAGCATGTAATGCAATTAAATATGGAGGTAGATATTTCAGACTTACTGCTCCTTTAACGAAGCATAAAGCCCCTTTCAAACTCAAGAGCCACAAGTGTTTGCTCTCCCAATCCATGCCTACCAGTTTAATGGAGACATTGATACAAGTGGTGGCAGTGACAAGATTGGAAGTGAATACTTTCACTTCATAATCTACCATTTTCACTCTTGACAGTGGTAGAACCCTGTTAGACAGATAATTGTAATATCATTCACAGCACTGATAAACTAAATAAACCCGGGTGTGTAAAAAAAATAATTTTAAATACTGGAATCACAATTAAAAGATCCATGGAAAATGGTTCTATAACAAATAATTTGTCTTTTCCCATCTGTTTCAGTCCGATCATTGCTAACTGAAATCCTTTCTTAAACATCTCTTTTACCTCTGTTAATAAAACCAAGAATTTCCTTTGAGGAGTTATTTGGTTAAATGAAACAAATCAGCCCCAGTTTGTCTTTTAATACACAGTTTTGTGTCCAGTCAATACCTTTAGTTGAGTGTGATGATGGAAAGTTCACACAATGTTCTTCACCTGAAAAACTACGGAAACAATGTGCAGATAATGACAGTTTAAGGCAGCGCAAGTTGATTTAATATAAAATCTATAAATCAGATTTCTACCATTAAATGTTCAAGCCAAAGTCAATACAAATATTAGTCGTGATTACATGCTAAAATGTCAAACAACATTTACTTAATGAGTTTTACATTTAATGATCAACAGCTGTAACATGATAGAAACCAAAATATAGTGCATGGAAAATACACAGTAGAAAGTAGAAAGTAAATTCAGTGACTAAATCAGTACAACAAAATCACCAAATACAGAAATTACTTCTTATCTTCATTGCTTCTCAAACAAACATATCGGTCACAGGCAGTGGAAATTTTAAATGCAAAGCTACAACAGTAGATAGCAGTTTTTCTAGAAAAATAATATTTGATCCTTTGAAACAATAAATAATAAAACAACAGTTCTGTAAGTATTTATGGAAATTAAATCAAACTGGAATAAGGAGAAGATTATTTCATGATTAAAAAAAACAAAAACAAAATACAATGTCAACTCAGTCGACTGTCTTTCCATTTGTGTCTTCTGTTAAGATGAAGGTTGAGGATGGGCTCAGATCTGAGGGGAGGGGACAGTCAGGAGTCCAGTGGGCTTCAGCTTGTTGATCCCTCCATCCAGGATACAAACCCGTGGAAAATTCACTTTGACCAGATGCGCAGCAAACTGAAGAAAGGAAAAAGTCAGAGAAAAGCTGTCATTTTCCTCAATAATAATAATGAAAAAGGTATTATGCATGATCATTATAGGGCAAAACATCAGAGGTACAAAGCCAAAAATTGCAGAAGCGTTATGACGACATACTCATTACGTGAGCCTTGATAAAGTTACAAACAGTACACGCTGGTAGCTTTGCAGATAAATTCCTCCATTCAAAAAATTAAGGAATTATTTTCTTGCAACCAGGTCAGACTCTAATGCCTCCTAAAATATGCATGCTTTTCTCTTCATTTAAGGAGCCCTACTTATTTTTTGCTTTTAATTTCCAATGTTGCTGAGACTTGAGAATTGCAAGTTTGTCGAATTTATTCCAAAAAGAGCACAAAAGGAGATTTTATAATGAAGTGAGCAATGCTAATTTTGTTCACTGAAACATAGAAGACCATGATTTCTGTAGAATACAGTTTTAGTGTTGGCTAATGCCCTCATGTCTTTTAGATATCGGGTACACACTTAGCCTTATCATGAGCCAAGTTCAGTATCTGTTAGCGGTATGCAGAGGGAGCAACAATTTGGTAAGTAGTGCTACTGTCAGAACCATCAGGAATGTAAGTCGCTTTTGCATGAGAATATCGCCTTCTGGGCAAAAACACAACAGCTGACAGGTCCTCTATAAACTCAAAAGCTTCAAAACATTTAGTTAAAGAAACTCCATAGGGGTTCCTTCTTAGCCTCAGTGGAATTTCAGAAGAACACAGGTTACACAATGTCAGATAAACAACCTTAAACCATGCAGGAGATTCACTCTTCCTACTTTTATTTCCTGCATTTTAAGCCTTGACAGCAAATTACACAACAAGCTCTTGCTCAGCTTTCTCTGGAAAATAGATGATACTTGCTGATGAAAGGGCAACAGGTTCTGCCTTTTGAGTCTGAGCATGAGTCATGACACGATCAGGTTCCATAGATCCAGAAACGTTTAATCAAACTTTTAGAAGCCACGGGGTGGTCTGTCACAACTGGTGGAGGTAATATCCTTTCACCATCAAGGTCATACCCTACAATTAGACTGACCCTCTTTACTGAGGTGTCAGGGCACAACTCCACTGGTATTGGCCCACTGACCAAACCATACGTCAAATACACAGGATGCAGAAGTGTCCAAAAATGAAACATTTCACAAACCAAACTGTGCCGCTGGACCCCCTACAGTTCCCATTGCGACAAAACATATCCACGGAAGATGCCATTGCCCCCTCACACTGCCCTAACCCACCTGGACAATAAGAAGGAGTTGTAATGAGAATTCTCTTCCTATAGTTCAGTTTTTAACACCATCTCCTCCAAATTCATCAACAAACTCCGGGACCTGGAAATAAACACCTCCCAGTGTAAATGGATCCTTGACTTCCTGACAGTGGACCACAGGTGTTGAAATTAGGCAGCCACTCTTCACCCTGCCTAACCCTAAACATGGGAATGCCCCAAGACTGTGTTTTGAGCCCCCTAATGTACTCCCTGTACACGCACGACTGCGGGGATACTTTTGACTCCAACTTCATCGTTGAGTTTGCCAAAGGCAAAGCTGTGGTAGAGATGACCACCAACAGCAGTGAGAAGGCCTACTCGGTGCCGCAAGAACAAAAACCTTCTTTGGAATGTATGTAAGATGGAAATGATAATGCACTATGTGGGAAAGCAAGGGAGTGTCTATATATCTTTAATAATTGATTGCTCCCAGGTTGAGAGTGCATAACTTCAATAACCGGGGTGTCCAGAACAAGATCTGACGTGGACATTAAACACAGACATTGTCTGAGGAAATTTAGAGTGTCTCCCTAGTTACTTTGGGAATTCTATGCATGCATTATTGAGAGCATCTTGACTGGGAACATCGCTGCCTGGTAAGGAAGCAGTTTGACCGAGAAGCCCTACAAGGAGTTCTATGGACAACTATAGACATCTATACCAGAGCATGACCAAAGCCAGGAAAATCTTCTACTTCTTCTAGGTCCCAGCCAACCCGATATCAGCTTCTTTTCTCTGCTGCAGTCAGAGGGAGAAGGTACCACATCCATAAGGTCAACTTGGAGAGGCTCAGGTCGAAATTCTACCCAAAGGCCATTAGGATTCAGACTAACCCTGCTCGTTCTTTCATTCGCTGTTCAACTGATAGGTGTATATTCTTGTTCATATTTAACAGCTCATGCAAATCTTGCACATATTGTGTATTTGTACTTTATTTGATAATCTATTTTTTTTTTAAATACATTCAATACTTTATTACTTGGGACCTGACAACAACAAAAAAACAATTCACTTCTCATTGTAAGATGAAACAAATGCACTTTTTAAATAGACTGTAGAATGCACATCTTGGGCAAGATAACAAAATAGTGCCTGCCAAGTGTAGCCACCCAGCTCAGTCATAATTTCAGTTGCTGAAATATTATGCTTCTGTGATCATTTACGTGTTCATAACACTTCTATCTAGTGTTTGTTTGTTTATTTCTGATGTGCTACATACAGGTGAATTTGTGTGTGACTACTTTCTCACCATTGCAGCACTCTTCATGGCATGACTGATGACCACGATGACACGTCCTCTGTAGTTCTGAAGGACTCCTGTTGCGGGACACTGCACCAGCTCACTGTCAGAGCTGAACGTGGTGTTGAAGGGAATGTTGATGCTGCCAGAAATATGGCCTCTGCTGAAGCTGGAGGCAGTGAAGTTAAGGAGCACAGCTTTAAACAGGTGTGATAATCACCTTAAAACAAGGCCGAAGTTTGTGGTGAACCCTGTATTTTTGTCATTCAGTAAACCCTTATGGGAGCCACAATATTCTTGAGCAACAATTGATACAACAGACAGCATGCAACAAATTTAACAACATCACGTCAGTTTGGCACCGCCTTAATTAGGGTGCTTGTTTAACTTCTTCTCAGACAGACCTTTAATGCAAAACAACAGGAAGACAAACTTTGTGTAATGTAAGACAAAGTTAATAAGGAAGGAGTGGAGCAGAAAAAATAAGACATTTAGGAGATATGCCAGGACGAGAAAAGAAAAGAAAAGAAAAGAAAAGAAAAGAATAGAAAAGAAAAGAAAAGAAAAGAAAAGAAAAGAAAAGAAAAGAAAGAAAAGAAAAGAGAAAAGAGAAGAAAAGAGAAGAAAAGAGAAAAAAAGAAAAGAAAAGAAAAGAAAAGAAAAGAAAAGAAAAGAAAAGAAAAGAAAAGAAAAGAAAAGAAAAGAAAAGAAAAGAAAAGAAAAGAAAGAAGTGACTGTATCTTTTTGAGGGTTTTGGCACAGGAACTGTGAATAACCCCACTTATTTATATAGTAAAATAATAAATTCTTAGAAAAGAAAATGTCATATTTTTGAGGGTTAAGCTAATGACAGTATTGCTACAAATAATTACATTTACCAAATCATGCCAGCTGCCACAAAAGCATAGATTATCAGCATGTTACACAATATATTGTATAATAGCTGATAAATCCCACTGTGGTACATTTAGCCTTTAAATTGCATAAGGCATATGCTGTCGTTTTGTCCAGAGGAGCACATATCTATTATTATGCTCAGATGGCTGAATCTAGATTGGTCTGTTTTGCTCCACAGAAGTCTTAATTTTATCCACTTTTTGTGACCACGGACACCCACAACAGAGCTTTGCCTAAGATCACAATAGAGGTGAACAAGGGTTGCTAAATCTTGAGAAAGTGGTCAAATCCCTTTTGTCCATGTGAACTGGCCTGAGGAACGTCTGTCTATCAGGAGGTTCCAAAGTAGGAATCTGGCTAGAGGTACTGCCATTTCAAAATCCTTGCTCCACCGACTAATCCTTATTGATTAATAGCTCTTTAACCCCTTAAACAATCACCATTGTTCTGATGAACCAAAGCTTTAAAGCTCTCTCTTTCTGTTACTTCGAATATTTTATATTCAAGGTTGTCTGCGCCATTGTATATCCAGCAAAAGTAAAATTATTGCTTTATGTAATACTGTAATTTTATGCAGAGCTGAGAAAAAGATGGATAAAAAAGGCTATTGGTTGTGAAAAGCAGGAGAAAGTTTCATTTTGAATCTAAGAGATATAGAGGAATGTTTTGTAGATGGGACATACAGCACACCATTGTGTTTCATGCACATCAAAGCCAAACCCTGAGGGTTTTATTTGCTTTTAGCTTAGGAAACAAAAGAAATTTGGTCAAACCATCAAAGATGTTTAAGTTTTTAAAAGATGAAAATTTGCCATTTCTGGAGATACTTGATTTACTTTAGACTGCACAAACACACACACACACACACACACACACACACACACACACACACACACACACACACACACACACACACACACACACACACACACACACACACACACACACACACACACACACACACACACACACACACACAAACAGTGATTGTAAAGAGTTTTCCCACTTGATATGCTCAGACATAGTAATGTTTAGCTTGTTTACCTAAACAGTACAAACAGCTTGTTTAACCAAAGAAATTACCCCTACATTCTCAACTAAAATGTGTAGAACATAATCATCAGCAGGTTACGGTTACAACAATAACCATACTGAATAATTCATGAAAAAAACAATGAAGTAAAAAACTAAATTTAAATGAAATTATATTTAAAGAAAAGTTAAATACACCACGTAAAAAAAATATATATATTATATTTTTCCCAAAAGGCCAGGGCTCCCACGCTAATTTCCCCTGCTTTATGCCTTCATCTCAGACTGCAGGATTTGGTGGGGCAGCCTGGGTGGATATGAAGGGCCTAACTGAATGTTGCAGAATCTGGCAGCACATAACTAGATTAGATCAACCCTCCTGAATTTTCCCCTACTTGTCTTTGAGGGAAACCAAGCTGTTTTAGTCTCTAAGCCACCAGTTCAATTCCAAAACTCTGCAAAGCACTGGCACCAGGACAAAAGGTAAGAAAGGATCACAGGCACTCCTTGCATGCCACTAACTTTGTATGCAGTTTGTTTTTGTGTGTCATGACCTTTCAGTCTTGTCATATCATTCATTAGCAAATCAAAACATTTCTTGATCAACGGAGGCACAGGCATTACAGTATGTATTTGTGCCAGGTACATATAGTCTATATATTAAAAAAAAAACACCTGCATATATTCAATGATGCATGGCATAAATCCTCCTGGAATACAGTCAAGGACTTTGACTCTGCCCTTACAAGAAGCAGCTGAGACTAAAAAGAGAAACACTCAGATCAGAGCAGAGAAAAAAAGTCTATCTGTATATCAGCCAGGTATTGTGTATAATATCACTGTCAAAGGCTGTGCGCACGGTGGAGTTATAGTCAGCACCTAAGTGTGCCAAATTAAGCCAAAAAGCCTACTGTACTGTATTCACCAGCTAAGGAGACAAATATTTTCCTCAGGAGTTGGAGTAAAGAGAAGACTGACTATTGGACTAACAGTTGATCACCAGGTTGAAACAACAACAAAACAAGGATGGTGAAGGGCAGCTGTGTCGTGGTTTCTTCAATATGTTTAACCAGAATCTGTCACTGCCAAAGTGTAAAGTGATTGAATTTTGGATGTCTTTGATTATTATTCCTGTCATGCAGAGCATCTTCACTTGAAGAGCTTAAAGACCTTAAATCAGCAAGTTAAGATATTAACTTCTATGGTAATTAAGGCATCTGAGAGGGTGGCTAAAGAACCCTTAATAAACTGGATCAAGGTTTCCTTGACTAATTGAATTTACAAAGTAAACTGAAAGGTTAGCGATTGAACAGAGCTGTTAATTGTTAGATTTAAAAAAAAAATTAAAAAAAAAGTCATGTATTATTTGAAGATTGGTATTGCTTCAAGCACAGTCCAGCCATAAATGTTAGTCAGTAAATTCTCAGTAATATTTGTATGGTTTTTAATGATTGACTTTTTGGTTAAGATCTCTGATCTTAGAGCCAGCTCTTGGAAACTGTACAGTACCACAGTTATTGCTTGTCATATTTCACACTTAAACTTTAAAAGCAAGTTATATAATAACAAACAATAAAAATTCGTCTTTTTTTTTCTTTTATGTCTTACTTGTTCCTTATTGTTTTGACTTATCCTTTTCATTGTTTTACAAAGGCCTAACTACAAGCTACACTCCCCAGTGTGCATTTACACTGGATTCTGCTGCAATTTAGTTCTACGTAGTTCTATTTGTGAGATTTATTATACAATATGTCGGGTTAATTTTTGTAGACAAGCTCTATTATTCACAATGTGGACTGGTGCTGTTAACTTGCTAGCCATGCAAGCACTCCATTGTTAATCTTGACAACCCAACCATAATATTTCCTATAAATCTGCCAGGGAAAATCTGGTCTGACTGTACCAAAAAAAGATGTTGACTGTGCAGATGTGAAAAAGGAACTTCTCTGTAAAGTTATGGTATGTTTTCTTTCCTGACACAACTATTTCTATCACTTTCCATAGGTGCAACTGAATCCAACACAATGAATGACTTCCAAGAGAGACCGTCTGAAAGTGTGTGCTTTTATCACATTTAACAGATATGGCATCACCCTCCGTGCTCAACGCCAGCTGTCTTTTGAAGCATGAAAAGTTAAGATAAAAAAAATGTCACGCAATAGAAAGCTTAAGTTGGAGTATGTTTGCGAATGTAAACCACCCTAATCTGAACCTGCCATTTCTATTTATCTCAGTTACATCAAGATGAATGTTTGCAGATCATTTGTTGCTTTTGCAATTTACGTGTTAAAACTGGTGAAAGACAGTGAGTGATTAATGCGTCATAGCTACACAAAATGGTAAGGATACTCCTCTATACTGCGAATATCAACAGCAACAATTTTGGGCTTGCCAGCCTTGTTCCTTTTGGTGGGCCCGGCCATTGACAGTTCACAGAGGTCGATTAAGTCCTCAGCCGAGATCCTGGGAGATACTTCTGCTTTCAGGTCACACAGCGCCAGAGGCTCTCGAGACTACAAGAGAGAAAGACAGGGGATCAGAGATAGAGGGACAAAATAGCAGTACATGCTTTCAGAGAATTTCTGAGTATAATTTGAATAATTAATTTTGATAAGTAATCACTGTAAAATGACACAAGAGAAACAGAAAGAATAGTTTACTTGGGATATTATTGTTTCTATAAAACCAATAAACCAGTGATTACACCTGAATGCCCACAATGTTAAATAAATCTCTTCAGGACTAATGACAAATTTGACACCCTCCTTCAAAAACAGCTAATCCCACTTTCCTACCAAAAATAAAATGACATTATTTTTTACCATAAAAATGGTTACTCATCAGAGTTTGAGCACACACGACCAGCAGCTGTGGTCAGAACATGATCCTTTGCCAGGTTCCACCTGAACTGCCAAATAGGTTCATTTAAACAGCCAGCCAGAGGCATGGCTGCAGGGGATTGAACTCTGCAACGCAATGGTGACCAAGAGTTATACCACTGTGATTCCCAGATGCCCTGAAATCAGTATGAGCATGAAATTTGAAAAAAAAAAAAAAAAAAAAAAAAAACTGAGTAGGCCAACAGTTTGTCCAAGTCTCTCAAAAACACTAACAGAAAAAAATATTGTGATATATAATGATGATAATTTGATTAATTATATACCAATATGTTACTTGTGGTCATTGATATGCAAATTAAATGAGAAAGGCTAACAGCATTAACTATGAATTACAGCAAATTGTGTAAAACCAATTCACAGAAGAGAGAAGATTAAACGGTCCAACTGCATGACCAGTAGGTTAAATGCCTACGTTCTGCCATCCATGAAATAAAATCTTTAAAAGCCCCCAAGTCCATTGGTCAGTTGAATAATCTACAGCCCATCCAACAGTGAAGAACTCAGAGCTGCAATGACATTTATTTCCATGAGGCACTAAGCACATATTTTATATTCAAACTGATAAATCATATCCCACCTCATAGCCTGCTCAATGACAGCTGTCTTCTGAAGCATGACAAGTTAGTTGGAAAAGGTTTTAGGCAGTAGAAGGCTTCAAGTTGGAGCAGCTTCAAGTTCAAGTTGGAGCAGGTTTGATTATGTAAAGCTGTCTTCTATGTAACTGCCATTACTATTTTCTCAGTCTTGTAAAGATGAATGTTCGCAAGACATTTGTTGTTTTTGCTTTTTGGAACACAATCCAATGTTTTTATAACCATTTCTAATTTGAGTTTACCATTTCCCGATGTGCCTCAGCAGAGAATAATTGAGCATTGTATCTAAAATCTGAAACTGGTGAAAGACAGTGAGTGACTAATGGGTTATCGCTACCCAGAAATGGTTAATGATGCTCTTCTACACTGCGAAAATTTCAATTTCATGGGAAACTTTCACTCCCAGGAAACTATATAACCCCACCCCTTTGGCCTGCAGACATGTGTTGGCCTCCAAAACACACAAGAACAAAGAGAGGCACTGTAAGTGAAAATTAATCTTTGATTCCACCTGTTATCTAATTTCCTTTCTTTAATATTTCATGTGTGTTTTATGTCTACTAACTGTCTTTATTATGACTTTAGACCTCTGTTTGTTACCTTTAAAGAGGATGGAAAACCCAAGTTTGTGGATGGATTAACTATGTAAGTTAAACCTTGTTAATCTTATTTACTTACTCATTCAGCAATTTTTTTTTTTTTAATGCTGACTCGATATTTAATGTATTTATTTTGTCTCTGTTTTTGATACTTTCATGTTCATCCAACCAATCATCCATCTATCCCTCCTTTGTTAATCCTGAATCACCAAAATAAACTGTTGGAATGGCTTTAGGATCCAGTCTTTAAATGTGCACACCACATCATCAGTTCGGTCTTGTTGAGGTTGATTTTCAGGTGGTGTGAGGACATCCACTGAGAGATGTCAGTCAGACAGGCAGAGATTCTTGCAGCTATTGTGCCTTACTGCTATTTCAAGGATGGCACTCTTCTCTTGGATTTCTTTTTCAACTTTTAAGATGATGTCTACCAACCACTTTTAAGTAAATGTAAAAGTACTAAGTAAAAAAAAAAGAAGTACAAGACCTGTATCTATTCAATGCAATACAACACATCAGCACTGTAACAAATACAACCATATGCATTATGTTCAGTTTTTGTTGAGCCCACCACTAAATTGTCTGTGTTTTGAGTCAGAAATATGGTAACATAGCAAATACGTTTACAATTTAAATAATAAATATTTTGTCAAATGGTGAACTGGATTTTTATTGACAGGTGTTTTGAATATTTTGCTTACCTCATTACCAAATATAGACCAAAAAAAAAAAAAAAAAAAATTCAATGTTTGTTGAGCCAAAGTAACAAGCCACCCAGATACTGATTATCCTTGTTAAATGATCAATTTAGTAAGTAGATGAGGGACTCAACAATAACCACATTCATTAAGTAGATGGAATTTCCAGTTGGAAATTGTACCGTGGTTTATTTTCCCTAATGTTTTACTTTACAAAAAACTGATTCATGTTCTAAATATTTGTGGGCTGGGTCCTTCGATCAGGCGCAGAATGCCCCTCTTCATGACAAAACACTGAAGGCAATTTTGAATATATTGCAAGCCAACACAACACCACTGCAAACTGCAGCCACAAAATTGGAGTCACTCAACACCTTTAAGTCACAGTGACAGCATGTTTGAAATGGGTAGCAGTTCACTCTGCACACTTAAATTCCCTATTTCAGCTCTGCAGAGATGGCAAGAGGAAAATAGAAGCAAAAGACAGTGATTTCATGGAAATACTCACACAGTGATAGTGCAACAATCAGGTTTCAAAGTCAGCTTGGCCAATGGCAACACACTTTTCCTGGTTCAGTGAAACAATAGAGTACTGTGTGTGGAAGGAAACCTGCTCCGTAAAATACCTCCCTGTGCAGACTGAGTTTACAAATGAAAACCGACTGCAAAGTGAATATTTTCAGGTAGACAGTAATCACTCATTTCATGCATTTTCACTTCAGTAAAGGAACTTTGGTGGAGGGCAAAATAAAAATTAAAAAAATGGTGTCTGTCAGAATACTTTGCACTTGACTGTATACCAGTTTTTTTTTTTCTGCCACTGCATGCATAAAACAGTTGTATCACACAGAATGCAAATATGTTCGTCAGTATAAACAAATTGCTTCTTCTCAAAATCAGCTAGTGACTAATGCTATTAAGTAAATATTGCAAAAGACAGAAAAGAAATTAGAACAACAATTAGTTAGTGTTTGATCCTTATTCCAGTTTAAGTTTCAATGGTCAATGCGCTCCGTATGTTTTTCTGTATTGTTTCTCAAAAACAAAACAAAAAGAGGTGAAAATGGCAAAGTGGATTAATCGATCTATTCTTAAGTAACGCTTCTGTAGGATTACTCACTTGCTAGAGTAATAATGCCTGTTAAGGAAATGGTATAGGCTACTTCGCAGAAAACCACAGCGCTGTAGCTATAACAACCCACCAATGCTAAGGTGTTCGGTATACATCAGTAAAAAAAACCTGATAGATGGGTGCTCCGCTAATGCGTTGTGTTTGGTAACAATAAATGTTTTGGACAAAATTTCCATTTGGCAACCTCCATGGCTAAAAAATGAAGCCAATGAAGCACCAAAACCTGCTGTTTGTCAAATGGCCACTTGAGGCTGGCTCAGACAGTGAGTCAATCCCCATATGTTTCATCATTGGAAAAAAAAAAAAAAAAAAAGAAACACAAAGCCTGGTAGAATAAATGGTTTTGGTCTTGTTTACTAATTCCACAGATTATGACAACCTGCATGTACGTGATTATTCACGTGACTCACCCATTTTAATTGTTTAAATGCTTTTAAAATGATGCATTATTAAGGATGTGGCTGCTTTGAGGAACAGGTTAGTCCTGTAACAGTTAGCAAGCTACCTACAGATTTCAGCAACTAGGATTCAATGGACCCACATAAACTCCATCCACACACCACCTCTTTGCCTATTTTTGCACTAGCCAGGAGTAAGCCTGAGTTAGGCTCTCCTAAGATAATGATGACCAGACACTGAGAACTGAGCTTCAAAACCGCTTTTCAAGAGACCAAAGGATGACATCATGGAGATTACTTCCATTTTATATATTGTCCATTGTAGTTCCTCAGTTTGGTTATGGTGTTTTATTACAAAATGCAGTTGATCCTGATAAAACATACAAAAACCCCCCCCAAAAACATGGGTTTGTTTAAAGGCGTGTCTGAATAAAAGTGGATGAGAACTTTGGAAAGTTCAAGAGAGCTGACGAGGCTCATCTGGCTGGCTGAGCTCATACATGCTGTTAAGCAAAGATGAGTGGCAACACATAGATCTACTTCAGTACAACAAAATAATGTCTTTCATAACATGAACACAAGTATATACACATTCAATGTACTGACACAAATTGGCAAAATATGCAGCTTGTCACTGGTTAGGTCTGATGGAGCACCGCATGTTGACTTAAATGTCATGATGAGCGGTGTGTGCCAGCCAATGAATTGCTTAATGACACTTTGTCATTTCACTGGCCTGACAGTGATGAGGCTGAAACAAAGCCACCAAACAGAAGACACAAATCCTGTCTAGTGGTTTGTGTTAGCGTGCACATCTATGCACTGATTTTCACGGTACAAGGTTGCCAAAAGAAAAAAAAGAAAAAATGAATTTACTATATTGAAGTGGGAATCATCAGACTGTGGTAAAGCTTGACAACAAGGTCAATGGTTTATTTTAAGTGCATTCACACCGCATGCTTATAGCTGTGCTGACATGTTCACATATCAAACAAGACAGTCTGTGATGTGTGAACATAATTTCAAAACCAGAACCACATTTTATCTGCCAAGTATGAAGTCAGACAAAGAGAAGACGAGCATAATTCAGGTCATGATCTGAGAAAAATGGTGACAAGAAACACCCCTCACAGCACCCACACACACAGAATCACGCAATTTTCACATCAAGGAGGGTTTTAAAACAGAATCTTCCAGCTTCTCATATACTTCCTGTTTTAACTCTGGCCACACAGCTGTTCCCACTTGTACCCTAAACAGTTTTTGTTGGGAAGGGCAAAAAAAAAAGCCACCACCTCTAATGAAAATGAATCTCTATTTTTGCTGACAAAACACAAAATTCAAGTCCAGACTTGCACTTGACTTACAGTGGCTGAAATATAATGTTGCTAAGTGCTGCATAAGCAACTTGCTTTGCACTTTAGTGTAATGACTCAGTTATTCAAAAAATGCTTAATTGAAATAAAAAGGTCTAATGAAGACCTTTGCAGCTGGTATAAATCTGTGCCACATTCTATTTGAAGTATTAAAATATGACTTTATAGGCAAATATAATATTACATGTGATTAAGCTTTAATACTTGACAATAAAACTAATAGGGTATCGACACAAATAAACACCTGCAACATGTAAGATGTAACACAATCCAAAACTTTATAAAAATTCAGAAAAATGTCTGACACATAAATGGTTCAGTCACATTCATGGTTCACAAATCTGGCAATCTGTCAGACAGGTGTTCATTCAATACATACTACTATATATATTGTGCAAAATATGCAAGTCTTGGTTTTACCCATTCACTAAAAATCTTAGATATATTATCTGACCCAACTTGGACTGCTCAATTCTACATGTTCAACATTTAGTGCCCAAGTTTGTAAAAACTGGGACCAGGGTCTTGAGGAAAATTTAAATAAGGCTTTAAACAATTACTAAAGTGAACGGTCATATATACGCATGTACTGTAACTCAGACTTAACCCCAAACAAACTCAAATTAAAAACTTAACTTGTAAGCACTCTTCAAATTAATTGATGAGGCAATCCTCTCTTTCTGCTGTCAAAAACTTTGCCATTTTGATCAGCTTCTAAGAATATGGGATGTGTACGGGTTGTATTTTTCTTTGGTGTTCATTGTTATGATCAATTACATGATTTAAAAAAAAAATTATTTCAGGTATTTGTGGCAGTACAGTTTGGTGCTGCTTTTTGTGCAACAAATCAGTTCACTCCAGCTGCAATGATGACACAACACACAAACCAGTTGTCCCAAAATTAATTTGTGCAGTCACTGAGACACCCTCTACTCTGCCATCAGAGATTGAGGGCCTGATTTACTAAGATCTCAAATAAAGGGTACTAAATTGTGTGTTCCTTCTAAAAGTTAGCAAGTTGTTTTGCACCCGTTTTGCGGGTGATTTACTAATATCAATTGCGTCATTGAAATCAAGTGCAAATTGCTGTATTTAAGTGAGGGGTTTGTGTGTGTTAAAGTGATTCCAGCAATGGAAAACAGCGACCGCAAAAGGAAAAGGAAATCTGATCCCATTGAAATAAAAAAATATTAATATAATTAAAACTGCAAGCTGTGATATGCGGGACCTCGCACGCTGTGAATCCAGCGGGTCAGGGAAGCCAGCTTCCCAACATGCAGCACGCATAACCCACCTTGCAGCTTAAATTTTTTCCTCGATCTCGTTCCTTATTCTTCTTAAAAAAACAGCTTTAACATCTGCAAAAAGTCATGACAGTTGGTGCCTGACACAAGTTTTGTGATGTTTGGAGCATTGTTTGACCTTAAACATCAACTTCCTATCCCGAACTTAGCCGCATCGCCCTGGCTATACTATGTACAAAAATGACTTTTGGTTCACTTTTTGGACAAAGATTTGTCACAATGCAGAGTGATGCCTGGGAAGATTAGTGGTGCAGTGGTTAGCACTGTTGCCTCTCAGCAGGAACATTAGGGGATTGATTCCCCCCTTTGTTATGACTTCATAAAAAAAAAAAATCATACTATAGCATGTCATCCTAATTATGAAAAACAAAAAGTCATACTATAGCAAAAAGTGACCCAAAAGTCATTTTTGGGGCACTTTTTGGCCGCCATGGAACGGGCACACCGATTGACGAAAACAAGTTCTTTTGATAACTTTTAATTCCAAACATGTTAAGAGTGCACAGACTACATTTCAAGTCGGTCTGAAAAAAATCTGTAGGAGTTTGTTAAAGTACAACATGTGTGAATCGCCAAAAATGGCGACTAAATTCAAAATGGCGGACTTCCTGTTGAGTTGACGTAATGTTGCGATGGAACTTTTTTGTACATCTTGGTGTGATACATATGTCCACCGAATTTCGTGCATGTAGGTAAATGTGGCCACCGGGGCATGTGTTTAGGGGGTGCTGGCGAGCCATTTGGCCACGCCCACTCGCGACTCCACTAAAATACAAAACAATAGGGCTTTTGCACCATCGGTGCTCGGGCCCTAACAAGAACAAAACACTATATAGGAAATTATTAGCAAAAAAGTCAATACTGTGGGAAAAACAAAAAAGTGAAAAAAAAAAAAAAGGCTTAATAAAACGCCGGCAATAAAAGAGGTGGATGAGAATCTCTAACAAACACCGATCAGCAGGCCCAGCTCTTTCTGTGATGAACAGGTGACTTTTCATTCAGTGCCTCGCGAGTGCTCGTGAACCTTATGAAGCTACCTGTGAATTCTGAGGGACACATTCAGGACCTGTGACAGCACACCTGAATATCTGGACTGGGTGGGACATCCAAGCAGCGATATGCTGGAATGACCCAGAAGCAGGACAATGCTGAGTCGTAAGAAGTTTATTAATTGCTGGTATTTCGTGTCTCCTCCTTGTTGTTGGCTGTCAATCATCATTCGGTTCGTTCAATAACACAGAAATGTCATCGCTGGAAAGACGATATGTCTGAATAATTTTTCCCTCTGACATCTACATTTTTTTTTCCACGGGTGTAAAACCACATTCTCTATGTATTATTTAGTTCCCCTGCGTCTCCTTCTCACCACAATAAGAGCAGTCGTCTCTCCAGATTTGCGCATCTGATTAATACGTTCCTTTCAGTCGTACTATAATACACACACAATCACTTCTCCTATTTCTACTTTCAGGTTTAGTAAACATCGTTGCCACCCAATTGGCCGCCTAGAAGATGCCTAGAGGCAAGAGGTGAGCTGATTTCAAGAAGAGCTCAAGCAAAAAGATGAGCTCCTCAAGAGAGAAATAAGAAAAAGGAGAGCTTGTACCAAAGCTCACGTGGAGATCCTGGACGTCCTTGCTTAAAAAGATAAAGAGCTAAAGAGGAGTGAAGAACAATGGAAGATCAACGGTTATGCTCTAGAGCAGGGGTCTTCAACGTTTTTCAGGCCAAGGACCCCCAAACTGATAGGGAGATGGAGCAGGGACCCCCTACTATATACTGTATATTGTATACAATTGTGTTTTATATTTAACTGGGCCTAGTGCCATGTATAAACATTCCTTGTTATTGTGCATTCAATACTAAGCTATTCAAATAATACACAGGTTCATATATAGCGAAAGGGGCGGGTCCTCCTCTTTGTGTGCAGGAGGCTTGGAGGGACAGATCCAGGCTAGTCTCACGCTGTGAGTGAACTGGTGCCCAGCTTGAGAAAGCTCCTGTGTGTCACTGAATGTGTGCATTTCTGACTGAAAGATAACATCTTCTGCCTCCATTTATCCATTCGCTACAATATGTTGGATTCATGTTAATGTGTATTTAAAGACATTTAAATTTGTGGAAAAAAATATTCTAAGAAATATAAAAAAATTGTCTAATCGACCAAAAATTTCACGACCCCCTTCAGTACCTCCTGTTGAAGACGTCTGCTCTAGAGGTAAACCTCAATGAGGAGATGGCTTGTAGAAATAAACGATGAAAGAGGACAGTGCAGGAGGTGGAGAAGGAGAAGGACCTGCTCTGAGACACTGTTTACAACAATAACTTGTTGGATCCCAACAGCTTGTTTCAGTCCTCATCACAGTTTAGTAGAATATAAGATATTCTGTCTTTCTTTTTTCTTTTTTTGACAGCTTGCACTCAACGCAAAAGAGAGAAGCTGGAAGAGAGAGCTCAACAGGAGAAAGAGGAGAATAAAAAGAAAGAGGAAGAGGAAAATGACAAGCAAAGAAAGGAAGAGAAAGAACAGATGCAAAATGAAGGGAAAGAAAAGATGGAGAGCAAAGAAACTGAGAAGGTGGAGAAGGAGACACGGAGGAGTGAAGAGAAAAGAAAGACTGAGAAAAAAGAGAAGATAACAAAGAAGACAAAAAGGAGAAGAAAGAACAGGGGTGAAGCTCCAGCAGTGTGTCCTTCCTTCTGAAACCCTGCCCACTGCCATAAGACTTTACAATAACTCACCTCTGGCAAAATCCATCACAGTACAAAAACACTGTTGACTGTGTTTCTTGGTTGCTTGTATATTATATGTATATATATATATGTATATATATATATATATATATATATGTTGACTGTGTTTATTGGTTTGTTGTATATAATATATATAGATATTTAATGTACTGTATATATACTGTATGTACTGTGCATTTTATATTTTATATTTATATTTTTTATTTGATTGCTTTTCTATTATATTATTCTATTTTATTATTATTTGATTCTATTGTTTCTATTATTGCTCCTGTATGTATGCTGCTGTGGCGAAAAAATTTCCCCTCGGGGATTAATAAAGTATATACCTACCTACCTACCCTACCTCACCCCTATCTGATGGACTGTGCTGACAGGTCATCATTGTAAATGAGAATTGGTTCTCAATTGATTTTACCTGGTTAAATAAAGGTCATAATAATAATATCCCCCCCCCCCTTGCTACCTCACCCTCTCACTCTTCCCTTTACTTTTTATCCCCCTACCCCTGATCCAACCCCCTTCACCCTCTTCCCCACAACCCTACTCCTTTACCCCTCATCCCCCACCACCCAACCCCACCCCCTTTTCTCCACTCACTTACAGTAAATATATTGTAAATAGTTCAATACACTTCTTTTAAATTTAATTGCATTTGCCTGTGTACTCATTTTTAAATAGACGTAAAAGTAATTAATGTGTTATGCTCCTTGTTTTAGACTTCATTAAAATTGAAAGAGATTGATTGGCTTGGGCACTCGTTGAAAGCTTCTCAACAGGAGAAGAGCAGGAGTTAATCGATTAAATGGTTCTAAAAAGCAAAGAAAAAAAACTCTGATGGACAAAAAGGAGCACAGTGTCTTCTGAATGTATTTTCCAGGTACAAAACACGGTGACACAAAGTGGCTGCACAGCAAACGGAGCCACGAATAATTTTAAGTCTGGTATGAACTTGAAATCTCGACCTGATGTTTGCCATTTTGTAAAATAGATTTACTTACACACTGATGCTTCAGCATTAAATATCTATTGATGTCATAAATAATAACAATGTATCAAGTAGGATTGGTCATGCACACTTCTTACTTGTAGGAGTATTTTTTTCATTGCCTTACATTAAATACTACATGACTTTTACTTAAGTAAAGAAGCTGAATAGTTATTGCACTACTGTGCTAAGCTAACAGCCTCTAACACTCTAGCTGTAACACTATAACTACGGCACAGACATGAGATTGATATCTGTCTTCACATTAAACTCTCAACACCTAAGCAAATCAAAGAATATCCCAAAATGTCCAAGTCTTTCAATAAATTGTCTCCATTTATTATAACTGTGCAATCAAAGTGTATTTTTGGATTATCTTTGCCATGTTTGTCTTGTGAGAAAAGAAAAGTAGAGCTTGTTTACTCCTATTCAGTCAATCGGACCGAGCTGACTGGACAGCAGCTGTCCGGTGAGATGGATGTCTGTTCACTACGAGGGCTGAGAATCTGCTGACGGGGCCTCCTGCTCTAGAGAGTTACCAGAGAGGGGCCACGGGAAGGCATGTAACACAAACATAAAGTATAAAGAATGCATCTGTACAGTTTCAACCCCACCATATTCTAGAATATTTTTGGCACTGTGGACCAGCACAGGAAAAGGCCGAACAGACTGTATGACATCAGTTCCACATACAGCACCAGTGAGTATTGTGTCACCGGAAGTTCAAGCTGACACAAAATGTTGTTATTAACAGCTCGTGTGAAAGGTTTGTCTATTTGGTGTTTCCTTTAATTTTCCTTTCGGAGATTCTTCATGCAAGAAATATTTGTTATTTCGAATAGATTTTGGCTTAAAGGGTAATTTCCCATTCTTTTCAAGACTGTCTTCCAACAACAGTCAGGTGGCCATACAGACATGGAAACAGGTTTTGGTTTTTTTTGCTGTTCTGTGCAGTCTTAATGTACACAGCGTGTCACTTGTTTTTATGTGTCTGTGCCACTCCAGTTATGAGAGTGACATTTCAACCCAGTACACTCCTGCCTGACTGTTTTCAGCGGACAAGGAGGGGTGCACATAGATGTGATGGATCAATGCCACCACCCATACAAATGAGCCCCAGCTGAATGAGAAAGATTACAGCATTCACTCGGGCAAGCAGCAGATCGGGCTGACAAGAGTGTTTGTGAGCTTTCGGGACACGATGCATTCAGGTGTGAAAGGCAAACAGGTCTCTGCCACAAAAGCCAAACAAAGACAAAAGGCTTTTGTGAAAGATGGAATCACATCAATACTAATCTCTATAAACACTTTTTACTTTGGTTTGTTTGAATAAATGTTTCCAATGTGTTTAATTTTAATTATATTTATATTCCTGTATCTTAGGAGGGATGGATTTAACATCCAGTGCCTCTTCCTATGGAACTTAAATGAACTTGGCTTTCAATTAACAAATCTGCCAAATTTATTTAAATCAATGTATTGTGTTTGGTTTACACCAAGGCAAATACAGTGTCATTTATTCTATTCATATTTTGAATTGGCTTTGTTTGTAAATAGGTTACATTTTAAAAGAAGAGATTTGGAGATTTTGGAAATTAAAGACTGATGTTGGCATGCACTGTAGTATTACACCGTTACTTTAGATTCCATAGGAACATGAAAAATAATACATTTTACCAGGCCAACTGGAGTCACTCTGCTGCTCTACACTTAGATCAGTCAAAAACAATAGGTGCTGATTCAGTTAGTCGATTAGTTACTCTTCATGCAAAAAAGAAAGAGGATGAAAGTGACAACAATTTGTAAGCTCTCTGACCTTACAGAAGAAAAACTGTTTGGAAATGATTTCTCAAAGAAAAAGGTGTCACAAGTAAAATCTACCTCATAGCTTAAATTCAGATGCCGATAAAACACATAAACCTTTTATAAACTCCCTGACACCTAACATGTCTCGGAAGTTCCAGCCTGCATGGGTGGCAGTGAAAACATTCTAGAGAAAACCAATTGCACACAATAGCAACGTAAACATTAGGATTTATCACTGAAGATAAACGCTGGTATGCATATTTTAAATCATAGGTTACTGCATTTAAAACTGATTAAAATGATCTTAAAGTATAATCACAGTAGAACTCAACATCATTTATGGTAATTGTTGATAGATTTCCTGTTACCCTTTAACTTTTGTAATAAACATCACCCTAACATCAACAAGTATATAACCCTGTTTTTAACCCACTATTGCCTTCTCTTTCATCAAAATAGAACCTCATCTTAATATTACACAATATTACTCTGATTTTGACTCATTATTACTAAGATAATATGACCTAATAAAGCTTTGCAGTAGATATATATATATATATATATATATATATATATATATATATATGTGTGTGTGTGTGTGTGTGTGTATATGTACTTACATGTTTCTTTTTTTAGAATGTCATTCTATTACAGAATAAAACCACAATATTACCAATATATTATCATTGTTCCTACCAAGATAATATTTCTGAAAATTACAAAAACATTGACCCATTATTGCTTTGTTATTACCAAGCTGAAATGTAAAGCATCATCAATAATTTAATGTGTTTAGATAAAGGTTTTTCCCAGAGTAGCAGACATATGGGATGTGATAAATTCCAATCATGTAAAAAGTCCTGTTTCAGTCTGCTTTTAACTTACATTATTATTATTTTTTTTTATTGAAACGTGTGTCTTGATGAGGCAATTTATTACCTCAGATTACAGATACTAAGAAAACAAATTAAAAAAAACTGACATCAGGACAGAAAAAAGGCTTCTCTCTTTGCACTGTGGCATAACCTTAGAGGACATTGACTCGGTAAACGTAGAAAGTACTATTCAGATATTCAGTTCAGAACTTCAGAAACTTCAGATAGCAAAGGCGGCCAATTTTAAATGACAATTAATTTCAAATCTACTGCATTTTTTTGAAAAAAAAATGTGCGTCTGTGTATGTGACAAATGTGTGAGTGAGATGAGTAAAACTCACCAAGTCTGTCTTTGGCATGTCCTGGTAGTCAGATGAGTAATATGTTGTTGTTTTCCCAAAGCCATTGTCACCAGCAACCTTTGGTGGCTGAGCATGCTGTCGGTATGTAGCGCTCTTTGGAGTCCAGCAGAAGAGGTTAATGGATTCACGGACGCAGCGCTCAATGTCAATTTCTGTGCAACAAAAACAACAGGACAAAAATATGAAAATGTTACCTGCCATGTTGGAGTTGCTCCTACCATATGAGCAAAGTCATGAACAACAGTGTCCCAACCAATATTTTTTTCATGGGTTATTCTTAAAAATTTGACAGTTTTAAGATTTAGGTATTTGACAAACCACAATGAACATTGACGTTCCTTATAGGTTTGTGAACTGCCGTTATGAAGCGTCAAGTTTGACTTTTTTCTGCAATTGCCATGATGCTTGTTTGTACCGTTTTGGAGCCAGAAGAAACCGTATTTGGACAAGCTGAGGAGTAGCGAACAAATCTGACTTGATCTGATTGGAAACCCGAGGAGACTACATCCCGCCCACCTATAGGGGAAACTTGATTGCACCACAGGCCTGTCACTCAAACAGACACACACCCAAAAACATGCCTTCTTGAGGTGTAGTTTAAAATTATTGATAGTATTTAATTAACAACCATAATAACTTGTGGAAACAATTTATTGGCTTTGTATTTAATGAGAGAAGTTGAATAGGAGTCTATGGAGCCCGAGGCTTTTTGGAGTCAATCCCTACAGGTATTCTGTCATATTGCAGTTTATGGCACTTCTGTATGGGCCTCATTTTTTACATTCGAAAGTATACATCCACTTTTATATACAGTCTATGGTATTTAGTCATCTACCAAAGTATTGAACAAGTAAATGTTTTGAACAGATAACATTGCTGAATGAAATGTCAGAGAATACTAAACTAAAAGAGAGAATGACTGAATGAAAATAAGTAAGTACAAAATCAGATTCTCTCCCTTGACTGAGGTACAAAGCATAAGAGTAATGGAAATGTAGTGTGGGAGGCTTAATTGCAGAAGTGAGCAGCTTGACCTTGGCATTTTGATGCCATTTATAGTCTTAAGTAGACAACCAGCAGTGCCAGTGGCTCTTTCAGATAATAACTGCCCATCACTTAGCTGCCATCCATCATCTATGCTCTGATCCCAAAATACGTTTTCAGTGCAAAGCAACATTTATTCTCATTCCCTGAATGCCTCTGCAGCAGTATACATCATTCCCCTGCTTCTTGCGTTGAGAATAGAGAGGATTTGGGAACGGGGACTCACTGGATTAGCCGAGGATTTGCGTAAATTAGGAATTCTTTCCTTCACAATCTTTCACACTGACAGCCTCTCTCTTTCACTCTGCTTCTTCATGGCTAATAAGCAAGACTGGCTAATGAGCGCTCCTTGGTATGACCTGCACGTGGCTCAGGCTCAAGCAAAATAATATAGGAGATGTATCTTTTTCCCCTCTCTGTCCCACAGCAGTGTCAAGGTTAGGGGGTTGCCAACTCCCATGGGCTAGGACTGCACAAACTCAGTTACAAGGTCCATTCCAGTAAAAAACACACTGGTGGTCTAAGATTCCTCAGCGACAGGCTTGCAGGCAATTCAGGGAAACACATTTTCCCTCCCTGGGGCCATGAATGCTGCATGCAATCACTCCTCCTGCTAAAAGAGGCAGAAATGAGGAAGAGGAGATTGATAGCAGCGCTCAAGCCCTGGGCTCAGCTGGGCATTTCAAGACAGCCAATTTTGTTAACCAGCAATTTTTCTTTTTTGTCAGACAAAATTACATTTCAGTAATTATGTATAGGTGCTGATTGTGGGCTGTGACTTGTCGCCACAAACAGTCGAATTGCATGATTAATTAAGAGCAACCCAGGGTGTTTGTGGAATTGAACTGTGGCGCACATGTATAGTAATGAAGATGAGAGATTTTAGTGAATTAAAATAAATATAGAAAATCTGCTGTATTGTTTCAACCCTTGATGTTATAATAAACATGAAATTAGTCAAATTACTTTAGATTAACCCAGAGATTATAAAGCCAAACATCAAGCCTTGTGACAAACCCTTTCTCCCTTTTTGAATAGTGTAGCTCTTTAATTGTAATCCATGATGACATTGCTCATTTCAGTACAATATCTGGCATGTGGGAAGTGACTTTTTTTTATCCAGGGGTTTGTTCATCCATTCATTTTTTTTTATACAGTAGTATTGTAGGTTAATCATATTTGTTTTGTCAAAATTTGAGGTAATACTGAATACTGGGGCTCTATCAAATTAAAAAAAAATGCACAAATATATTGTGTTTGTATGCATAATGCACTTTTTTTTTTTTTTTTTAATTTTTTTTTTTAGCATATTTGTGTTCCACTTTCTAAGTATTCCAAGTGTTACCCAGATTAATAATATGCATTGATATTAAATGGCTTTAAGTAAGTCAGGTATCATTCGCAGGAGTTTCCATTATCATATCTTTAGTCAGTCAATGTACTGTACCTTGCTTCTTGTTAATCATCACTAAGAAATAAATTCTAGCTGACCTGGAGTGTTCACTTTCATCATATTTGGTCCTAATGCATAACATTTCTTAATGTTGGATGTTATTCCAAATTCCCACCAGATTTAAAAGAGCTATAGAGGTGCTAAGCCTGTTAGAACACATCAGCATGGACAATAATACCTGATGACAAACAAGCATGTTTGACTCTTATAAGTAGGAGAGGAATAAGAAAAAGATTCTTCAAATATTGTGATTATAAGATATATATCGTACTTGTAGCAAAATCTTTCTGAGTTATTCATAAACTGTGCTCAACGTGCAGGAAACAAATGAATGCAATCCAAACTGAAACTTAACTGAAACCAGAGGAAATACTTGCAGCCAACGTACAGCTGTGATTCATATTCTTGGATTTGCCTTGGAACATTTATAAATCAAATAAGATAGAACACATTTTTGATTAAGACTGCATAATCCTTGCTGTTGTGGCCAAATGGCCAGGCTGCATATGACACGTAGATGCACCATAAGCATTACAGGAATATAATAACAGTGAAAAGGAAAGCCTAAAATATTAATGTAGCCAAGTTGTAGTCATCTTTGCTATAATGCTAAATAATATATGACCATCCATTCATCCATCCCCGCTTTATCCTAAACAGAGTCACAGCGAGGGCCGGAGCCTATCCAAACTGACTTTGCAAAATCAGGGTACACCCTGGACAGGTTACCAGTCCATAACGGCCAACACGGAAAGGCAGACAACCAACCATGCTCACATTCACACTTATGGCCAATTTAAAATGATCAATTAAAATAACATGCATGTCTTTGGACTGTAGGAGGAACCTGTTGCACCCAGAGAAAGCACAGGCATTATATTTGTACAATACAAATAAAATAAGTAAATATAGTATATTTTCTTTGTTGAAGGTACACTTATTCTTTGTCATACAAGTGAAGCTATTTTTAGTTTTTAGTTTTATGTCGTTTCACTGCATAAAACTGTAAACAAAGCAGCCTGTCAGGCTTTGAGGGCTGTTGATTGCGCACTGGTACCAGTCAGAAAACTATAAAATGACTTTATTTCTTTAAGTTTTGGTTGCAAAATAAAATATGCAGTGTTAGTCACACAAGTCCTTGATGATAGTGAGCGTAGGGACCTTGGTCCTAGTTCAACTCTCAGCAAAACTCCTAGAGTGATTCTGAGATAATTCCTAAATATGGCCTCAGGTCAATATAGTCGTGGAACTGTAGATACTGAAGTCCACCTTGATGTTGGTTGTCAGCATTATTAAAAGATGTATGCTTATTTTGTTTGTGTTAGAAAGCTCCACACCAGACTACTGGCCTGAGTCTTAACTAAATGTGAATGTATAGTATGTCACATGCCAATTGTCATGCCTAGGCATTGTTTTTTTTATTTTCAACATCGATGTACTACTTCTCCTTCTGCTAGTGTTATCGAGGCATCTCTGCATGCAATGTTGCTGTGGGAAGTTTCAGCAAGTCGAGGCTGTTTTTATCAGAGCTAAACGTCTATAACTAGAGCTCATCAGTTTTGTGCCTATCTCGGCTCATTGAGGCAGATGCTAATGTCCCGTGAAGGCAAATGCCGCTGCATCATCAGTAAACACACAGTTCCTGTCAGCTGCAGAGCCTCTATGGTCCATTGTGAATCAATGAAGTCTCCAAACAGGAGAGAGTTGTATAGATTACCTGAGGCTACAAGACTAAGCAAATGGGAATCACAAAATGAGATTAATGGCCAGCAAATGGCAAGCTGAGATGGATTGCTAGCTGCGAGGCAAAATGTCGCAGCACGAGCTACCTGTTTTACATTTTGTTTTATTTCATACTCTCATAAGGAGTGTCATATCAAAGACGAAACTTAATTGAAAATAATTCAGCAATGTTTCAGTCTTTTTTTGATGGTCTGAAAATGTTGATATATCAAGAATTCTTTATAAGATATATATTTTTTATGAAGATGTATTTGTATTTATATGTACAATGACGACTTACAATATACAGCATATGATTGAACTGACATAATTCATTTCAGGGAAACAAGCACGACTATCACTGTGAATATGGACTTGTCCTCTTTGTCAGAATATTGGCAACTGTAGACTTCTCTGTGTTAAGTGTAATAGGCTTGTCACTGAGAATTATTGTCACGAACCCCATTTACTGCCTAGAAGGAGGGAAAGAGAGTAGTGTGTCTGAATCATTTAAGAGCCACTGTCCGGCAATATTATCTTGACCGTTAACTTTTATCCTGACAGTTGCAGACAGAAAAAGAAGGGGAGTGGACATTTTTTTAAAAACTAAATGTCAAGTCTATTTATGTATATTTCCAAAGTTCATCCATCTGTCTAAATGAATGTAACATGCAGGATCCTTTATTTTTTTAACCACTGACAAAGTTATTGATGATTAGCACAGGCTTCCATCATGCATAGGCTGAAATTGGCAATAAACATAATAATGTGTGCCTGGTATGAAAGGTCAAAATGGGAAATAATAAGCACCAACTGATTTACATTGCAATGTAAGTACAGTTCTAACATGCCTGCTGAATGACATCTTTAATTCTTTCCTAGAGCGTTTAAAAATGCATATTAAAATCAGCTGGTTCCTATATGTCTGTGTATTTATTCAAAAATAATAATTTTTTATCTATCTTATTTCTCATATGTATTTGTAAATTTGTCCATATTGTGTGCACTTTTTAGTTTTCTTTGCTGCTGTGACGACCGAATTTCCCCACTGTGGGATTAATAAAGTCAAATCTAATCTAATCTAATCTCATTTCTTTTAGTATGTTTTCTTTTTCTACTTTTATAATGTCCAGCCAGCAGCAGGGTATGTTTTTCTGGCTCCACACATGCAGTTCCTGTAGTTACAAAATGTGACGCATGTGGAGCCTGCTCTGAAACAAATGAATGTGAGCTTCAGCTGTATGAGGACATCAATTCTGCACACCTGATGGCAGAAAGGAGCAGGTGCTGGCCACAAATCACAGGATATCTATCAGTTTGTGTGTGTGTTCATAAACATGAATGTTGTGCGACAGAACACAAGCTGACCTTTAAAACCAGTCTCCCAACAAAATCTGAACAGCACTATTAACATGTAAACAACATATTGATATCAAAATGCCAAATCTATGTTTGCTTTCAAGTTTTATGTATTCTGTCACACACACTGCAAGTCAATGATGTGCTTTGTGAATAGTTACACCATTTTACCATTAAGAAAGGCTTGTAAAAGCTGTGTTGCCAGATAGATAATAATTATTGTATTTGTACGCATATGTAGCCCTTTGTATACATGGTAGACAGTATGATACATTTTTCATTTGACAAGTCATAGTGTGATAGTTTTTTTTAATAAGAGTGAAATAGTAGAAAGCTGATGAGAAACTAGCCTGACTATTCATTGCGTGTTAACAATGTCGGTTATCTCCAGAAAATGAACCAGACCGAGATATGCCATTATTAATATCATTACTATGTTGATATTTTGGTAAGAAGATGATGATTTATTATTCAAAAAAATATTTACTTACACACGAGCATGCATAATATGTCCTGTAACCTGTATTATAACTGCTGGCCTGTAGAGAGAACTCACTGCAGTCAACTGTGCTAAACTGTTGATGTACAACACAGACCTTCACACGCTTGCAATGAAACGAGCATGTTAAAAACTCAGTTTTCGGTGCTCCGAATTCTGGAATTTGAATGTATAAAAGATGACCTTAAAATAAAATAATTCTACAATTATTCAATTTGCAGCAACTGATGACACTTGGTTGTATTTTGGAAAAACACTGCTTTGAGCTAAATACTAATATCACCATGCTACGTGCTCATAATGACATTTCGTACTAACATTGCTAACATTTGCTAATTAACCCTAGACCAAGCACAGCTAAGGAGGATGGAAATGTGGTCATAAACTGAAGTACCAGAAAAGTACAATTTTGAACTGATGGTGGTGCTAGCAGAAATATCTGAATATCACCAAAGTTAGTATAATTGTGTGTATATATGAATATAATAACAATCCATCAGCTATTGTTGAGATATCACAGTCTGAACCATTGTGGTGGACTAAAAGACCAACAAACTAGAATTGGCATCTAAAGAGCTGCATTGCTGGTGTGGTTAAAACAGGCCAATAAACCCATAGCAGTAGGGCCTCTACTGTCTTTGAACTGACAAATACTGTGCTAAACTGGTTGGTAGTGGATTTAGCAGTCTGTGTTTGTAAGAAGTTATATAAAACTAACTGTAGTGTGGACCAGAACAAGGCTGGAACTTAAGTAAACAAGTCCTATTTGAGGTCATTCTACAGCCCAGATTTAATTCCTAATATAGTTGAAGGAGCATGCCAGATACTACACTGTAAGTACCCAGGTATACACAGGCTGGGATAATAAGGCTGGCAGTGGTATACAGAAACAAGCTGGCAGAAGCAGCTACTCAGAGGAAATCTTGCCAAAGGAGCTGACTGCAGCTCTTGGCCAACATTTTTTACCTTTATAAGGAGAATTGGATCTCCTTTCGCCTCTTGCCTCAATCACATGAATCTGTTGGACTTGGGCAGTACAACTCAGTGAAGTATGGAAACACTAAAGTCAGGCACAAGGAAAGGCTTAGTTTACAGAGTGCTCCAGCGTCCCTTCTGGACAAATCATCCCTGTCTCAATTGGTTTTAAAATCCCAATGTCATACTGCCGTTCACCAAGAAAGAAAAAAGTGCTAAGCAGCATTTGGAAATAGAGTTTTAAAGGAAATTGTGTGAGCTATCCCCCAGGCGAGAGGTACAATCTGAAGACATATATAATGAATGCAGCTCTCAGACTTTATGTCACTGATACTTTGCTGATGTAATGGCTTTGTGCAAGTGAAAAGGAACAGTGAAGTGGCTACATATGAAGAGACACAGGAGTGATCATTGTGTGGCATAGACAGTGACAAAAACTGAAAAATCCCAGATGCACTGTCAGTGTCTGCCGATACCACATTTAAAAACTCAGAAATAAATTCAATCTGAAAAAAAAAACCTTAATAAATACATATCGCCAACAGATTTAACAAAGGTAATAATATGCATTCCATTAGCCCTGTATGAATATATATAACCCACTGAATTCCTCCTTGATTTGTCGGCCCTCCTCTTGTATCTTATTCAAGAGAGGAAGCAGACTTGCTCCTCTTGTCTGTAATGCACTAAAATCTGCAGGGATTCACTATCAGATTGCTGAGTTAAACACTGTTTCACTCCACCTCCCCTTCTCCGACATCTCATTTTTGCATTACAGTGACAAAACACTTAAGTGGCATAGTGAGATGTTAAAACATGTTAATTTGCAGTGTTCCTCATTATTTGTAATTCATTAATTCATTTGGGGAAAAAAAAATAGAGGTATGTACATCGTATGCGATATTTCCAATTCTCTGTTTTTGCCATTTCACATTGCACCAACATTTACTGCAGTGTTTAATCAAGTGGTATTCATTAAGGGAAATGTAAGGCAGAAGTTCTGTGGAGCCAGCCCCTAGTGGCCCTCAGTGGTATTGCACTTTAAGGCACCTCTGCATTGGCTTCACTTTTCAGACCTGGAGGTGCCATCCAAATTTTTATACAGTTTATATATTTTCACTATGTCTGTGTATCTTTATTTTAGCAGAACACAATGTTTCCTAAGGCAGCTGGCTACCCTCACATCCATGTACTAACCTTTGGCTTTATTCATTTGAGGCTATCACAACTTATTGGATATATAATCATGCAATTGTGACACATTGTACCCTAGTTCATGTTAAATTAATGATATTGTACCGAAGAGGCTAAACAGTTCAAAAAGACTAAATATGGTGTAAAGTCTGAAGAACCACAGAGGATAGGAGCAGAATATTCCCAGGGTGCTGTGACAGACTGTTTAACAGAGTGCAGAGCTGTCTGCTCAACACACATTAGTACGCTGTGGAACAAATAAATCTCCTACAAATGCCAGTTGCTGATACAGATGGACAACCTTATACCCAGGTATAGGAAAGGCAGAAAAAAGTGTTTTTGTGTGATTTTGCTGACAACTGCAGACATCACACACAGATACATTGTGGTAGGCTTTTGTTAATTATCAATTAACATTTCAACTAACAAATATGTAATGGAGCTGAAAAGAGGAATAAAGATAAGACTGCATATAAACAGAGGGACATCTCAGCTGACATTCTCACCTGGAAGGTCAGAGAAGAGTAGGATGCACTCATTGAAGCCATTAGCCAGGAGACGGTCTCTGAGCTGCTGCAATATGGCTACGCCAATGCAGAAGGGAAACGACGAGTTACCCAGCAGCAATGTGTCCCACAGGTGGAAGATCTTGTGCAGTGGAAAAACATCTGTATGGCAGGTACATAAATAAACATAACAAAGAGCAGATTTAAAAAATGACTAAGAACATAAGTGCCTGCAATGACAAATCCCTCCAGAGAAGCACAATAGGATCCTGCGAGCGGGACAATACAATGCACTATGCACAAACTGAGAAATGGGGGAATCAGTTTGTATATAATGAGTGTGATTTGCATGTCCATTGCACATTTACTTAACACGTCTCTGCAGCTTTAAAATGGGAAGCTCACTAAGCAAAATTGTGCTTTGCCAAGGCTGCCTGGAGGGATATCTGATGTGGGGGTGGCAGCTGGGAAAATCTTTTTAGGTGGGTGTTGTTATGGAAAAATGACAGGAAGAACATCAGGGGGCTGAGGATCTTGAGAGCAAGAAAAATGCACAGGCTTTTTTTTGATCTGAACAAAACCACATCCTGATAACATGTCCAACTGCGGTTATTATTTCAGTCACATTACTTTCAGTATTTTAAAATGTAAGGTTTATTCTGTTGAGATTTATGCATTAAAACCAGAACTGTCCACCTGTTTATATCATCCCAGGGTTTGTTAAAGTGGATACCTGGCAAGGTGTGTGTGTGTGTGTGTGTGTGTGTGTGTGTGTGTGTGTGTGTGTGTGTGTGTGTGTGTGTGTGTGTGTGTGTGTGTGTGTGTGTGTGTGTGTGTGTGTGTGGGCAGAGTGTGACTGTGATGAGGCAGGCAGAGAGAGCAGAAGTGTAGAGAAAATGCCTCTGAGGATCTGCGCCACATTAGCAGTCAGTTGAGTAGACTGGTGCTTGTGAGTGACAGGCGGTGTGTCTGTGTGTGAATGGAAGATGACCGTCCAACCTTGTCTCATATTGGACCAGGGACATTAGCAGTCAGAAGGGCACACCTCCTGAATACTGGACTCACACACCGCCTCAGGGGGAGGATAAGGGGTAAAAGGGTCACAACTCACACTCTACCCCAGGAGTGGCCTCTGTGTGAGTGCATATGAGTGTGTTTAAGTGAAGAATGAAATATCCCACTGCAAAGTGCAGGGCTCAGATCAATGAATCAAGTATACTCAGACCAATTTGGCTACAATTAATGTAAATCACAGGTTGTATTGTGTCTTTAAAGAGTCTGGTGTCTCAAATTTATATGGAGAAGGCAAGAAATTAATCCAACAGTTTATCCACATGATGGAGCTGCCTAAAAGCAACAAAGGTTAATTGCATATAATTTAATTTGTAACAATGATCTGTTGTTCCTGCTCATATTTCTGTGATGTACCTGCACTCTGTGGAAAGATAAAAGTGTAATTCTGCCATCAACTGACAAACTGCAATCTGAGAATGTGAAAAAACTGAAATCTTTGTGCACCCTTGATACAAGAGGTTAACCACACCCAGGAAGACTCTTGGGTTACGCCAAATTCAGTACACAAAAACCTGCTAATTTCCAACTAATAAAATGTATAATTTTATGACAAATCAGTTTTTGCACTTTTGCTAGAATAGAATTAAATCTTAAGCAAATTTGCCATGAAACATCTTTACATATTTTGGATACCTACACCTAAAATGTATCAAAAGACTGCCAGGTCTTTAATCCTTTAGCTGCTATGACCTCATCAATGAAGTGACATCTTGTTGGTTTTAGGTACACACAAAAGTACCACGTTAATGCAGAATAACACAGCGAGTCTACTATTACTACCTGTCTTCACCTACCAAACGCCTCCCTAATTCACAGGATTCAATTCAATTCAAGGCTCAACAGCAGTCCTGACGTCCCAGAACTACTACTTAAGTCAAAGTTCACAAAGACCTGCTAATATCCACCCTAATAAGATCTTGAATTTTGTGAAAAAAAATCTGTTTTTAAACTCCTGTTAGCTCAATGATTAAATCTTAAGCAAATTTGACATGAACCTCATTAAAATAGCCAGATATCTACACCAAAAATGTATAAAAAAAAAAAAAAAAAAACTCACAGGGCTTTAATCCTTTGGCAACCATGTCACGTCAATGGGAAGTGACATCCAGTTTAATGACATTAGAATGAGCATTTTCCTGTTCTGTACTTGCTGGGGGATGACAACACATACTTAAGACGCTATATCATCGTGCTGTCCAATTTGTCCAACTACACTCTTACATTTGTTTAGAGTTAAACTAACACTTTTCAACACTCTCACAATACAAGCTTGTCAGTCTCCACATAGGCTGGACATTGCAGGGCTGTTAGCGAACAGGTTTAAATAGAGAGGTTCCCTTTGCATATTCTGTCCACCTCAGCACTGTATGGTTGTACACATATTCTCATAGTGAACAGTGCTGCCATTAAGACTTCACAAGCTACTCTAACATTTTTGGATTCTTTGAAATTCAATATAAGACATGTTCAATGTGACCCATGCATCCAAGGGTGCTCTTAAAAATACTATATTACAGAGGGAAAATAATCACTGTGGTATACAAACTCTCAAATTCTCAATATAAAAGAGTCTTCAATAAATATGGGCATAACAAGTTCTAAAAACACATGCAGCCTTCCTCATGGTTCTCCTGAAGAAGCAAGCTTGACGATAAGTGTTTATGCATTTTTATAATGCATTATATCCATATTCATTAAAGCCTTATTTTTACCACCCTGGAGTTGAGCGCCTCACATTGATTTTGTGTGACCCCATCTTACCAATGGATCGTGTCTTACTGTATTGTTTTCCTTTATAATATCACCCACAAATATTTTCATGAGCTGCAGGTTGGAATGCATTAATTGTGCGTTTTCAGCTGAATGTAAAAGCATGCAATGTGATTAATATTTTTTTTTTTAATCGCTGTGTGATAACAAACATCCTTGATGGTTGATATACTGTATTTCATGGAGTAATTCGAGCACAATCAGATACTTCTTATTCATCACGTTGATAGTCAATATGCAGAACTGCAGCTGTCACTTTGTTATTACATTACGAGTAACAACGAAGTGACAAATACTTCACTTCAAGAGAAATACTTAACCAAGTAATGTTTGCATGTTGGACATTGGAATTTTAACAGCTTTATAGTTTTTGGACATTTGATTTACTTAACATATTCATCTGATCTTTTAATTCATTATCAAATGATTATATTTTCTGAAAAATATAAGTACAAAAACACACTCAGGTAAATTATGTAAAGTATGTATTTAGTCCTTTTCCATCACTGGTTTTATTCAGTCTGGCTAAATCCTTCTTCCACAGCTTTAGTCTTTGCTGTAACTACAGTCTGGAAACCCTGTTCACGTGAAGGTTTGCTCAGCCACTCTGAAGGGCTGAACAATCAGAAACCAGTGGTGGGTGGCTAAGAGCAATGATGTAGAAGTAGTTCCAACGATGGCGGTGGAGGTAGAGTTTTGGCACATAACATAGGTTACATGGTGGTCAACGCTAATTGGTGAGAGGCAGTTACAATAGTTTCAAAATTAAACCTAGATCAACATCCATTAAGAACAATGACGAGAAAAAAATCACCAGCATAGCCATACTCATATATTCATACAGTGAATTCGAGTTTTGTAATACCCAGTTAGGTTTTACAAATTCTTCATAGAAAATTAAACTGAGCAAAACAACTGAAACTGAAATGTTTTAACTGTCATGTATCATGTTACAAGTCAACTAAGCTTTGATAACTAAGCAAATTTCTCCCGCTGATGTAGACTGTTCAAGGCAATGGCAAACTCTGGAAAAACCCAGAAGGAGTTAACACTTTCTGTCGAAATATTTGCTGCTGGAGCATTTGAGAGTATTCTGATCTGTTCCCCACAGAAGCAAAAACATTGCTGTGAGCAGCTGTTGTATCAGGTGTATGCTAGGATTTTTTTATATATATATTCTGAAAAATAAATGTAAATATAGATGTGCTGTTGGAAATCCCAGGTAGTGTAGGACTGAGCAACCGAGTCCTGTCCCTTCAGGAGTGGAATTAATTAGCAACAGTTATAAAGGTCACCGAGAGAAAAAAATAAAACACAAAAACCCACAGAAAACGTCCATACTTGAGCCCATGACCTTTTCAGACTCTTTTATTGATAGTCTAATTGAAGCAGATTCAAAATGCTCTCTAAAAGTTTTGGATTATGCTCAGAGCCACATGTTGTCAACATTGTGAGCAAAACAAAACAAAACAAAAATACTTACGTGTAAACATGGTTAGGAACCAGGGAATAGCATAAAGCTGTGAGGAGAAAAGAAAAGGAAAAAAAGACAGAATAAGATAAGATTTACTGGAAGCACATTTGTGGGATAAGATAGCTTTCATTTGTACATAATATTCAATAAGTTAAAATAAAGTGCTTGGAGCTCAAAAGAAATGAATGAACTATTTTTTACTAAAGAGATTTCTGTCCTTATGAAAAGCAGTACATGTCTTTATAGCCTCTGAAAAACAGGGAGAGTAATAAAGAACAAACTGCTGAGTTTTGGTTATCAGTCAATGGGGAGACAGCAAACAATGAATCTCACTATACCACTCTTGTCATCCCTCCGTCTTTTCTCTCCATTTCGCACTTCCCCGGGAGGAAATGCATAAAATTGAAATGAAAGAACACTTACACACTCCGATACTAAAACACACGCACGCACGCACGCACGCACGCACACACACACACACACACACACACACACACACACACACACACACACACACACACACACACACACACACACACAGCCGCTAACCAACTGCTCTAACACCTGCCAATTGCTGGTCACTGTCACCAGGGCTCTGTTATGTTCCGCAGTCGATGGTCTGGTGCCCAGAAAATGAAGCTTATCTCAGCCAGTTAATTGATAGCTAATTGCGAGGGTGCCGGCGACTGTTCAGTGGACCTCTTGTGTGCCCAAGAGTGATGAGCAGGAGAGAAAGCCACTGCACTCCGAATTTCATCATCACTCGCAACAGCTCAGCAACAAGACTGTTAGTCCAGCCAGATTGGATTAGTGTAGGTGTAAATGGCTGACCCAGGAGAGGAGATGTGGCCAAATTGGAAGTGGCCTGAGTAAAACCACTAGCTACATGCAATCTGACTGAACATGGCATTACTGGGCCAGAGTACTGGTACACCACAAGGTTTCCCAAATTATGTGGTTTTTTTTGCACAAGATCTGTCTTATCTGACAGAAAAACTGGAGTGTTATTTGTGCATATACAAGAAATTAAATCCATTCATACTGCAGTGACTTTTGGTTTTTTTTACGGCTGATGGATTTATTTATTTTTGTCTCAATAAAACAATGGTTCAGAGTGTTATCTGAAGTTCAAAAGGAAAAAAAGGGAATTATAATCTGTAAAGTGGAATTACTCTGATTTACATCAAGCATTATGGCTGTATCATCAAAGACAGTTTCAGTATTATGATGGCCTACATGAAAACAGGCAAACAAAGTCTCCTTTAAAATGTACTGTACGTGCAGTGTCAAGTCAGAATCATAAGGGCATGGGTGTTTTTGAAGAGCAAAGTGTGAACGACATAGGAGCAACAAATTGAAGGAATCACAACAGGACATCTGTTCAAGATAAGGCTTCGGTTAAAAAAATAGCACCAACACCTAGAGGCAACATCGCTTTTTTTCCGACACACTTTACATTCTGACAGGCAATCAACAAGCACAGTTTGGTGCTTCACTTGCACCACATTAAAGCTGCAGCATCAGAAAGTGACGATAAGGAGGCTTAAATCCTTGACTCCTCTGTGATGAAAGACCACACTTCTCATTGGGTAATGTCTCAGAGGCTGGGCCACAGATGACACACATTCATCAGCACACCAACTGAAACCCTGGAGAGACAGTGGAGACTTTAACCTTGTCACAGTCTGAGCAGAGCTGGAAGAACGAAAGTGAAGGGCAGAAAGAGGTGGCACAAAGTAAGAGAAATAAGGTAAGCCTGGCAGAGGACAATCATTAAGTGTGCCTGGCAGACATTAGTCTCTGTATAAATCATCACCAGTGGACTACGGGGAGGACTTGACCCTTGCTGTGAATTGTGGAATGGAGGATGTGGAACAAAAAATGTCATTGACAATGAAAAGATATACATAGAAATCCATCAATGGCCATTTCCTTTGCCCTTGGCATGGAGCCAGAAACTAAGAATAATTTCTTCTGTATCTTTGACTTCCCATTAAAGATAAACTTGCATTAAAAGCAAAAATGCTGCTATCTCAATATATCCTGCACTGCTGCCTAATGTCATCAGTCTGTCTGGACACTTGCACTCCTGGAAACTTACATCTGGGATGAAGCCAATCTCATTTAGATGGTTGCTTAGCTCGGGGTCGTGGAAGGCAATCATTTGGGAGAAGACAGTCAAGTACTCTGTAACACAGATAAAAAGGGCAAAAGGTCTATACTTAATCTATTGTGTAGCTTTTGCACTATAAACTGAAAGAAAGTGGACTTGGGAAGTTTATAGTAGTCAGCGGAGAATACAAAAGGTATCACAAAATACGCAAAAATACACAAAGTTAACTAATAAATTCTTGCATGCAGTAAATCAGTAATCAAGGAACGGGATCTCTAAGTTTATCTGTTACTTTATGATAAAGAAACTGTGGGAGGAGAGGCAGTTTTGTGACCTTTTAAAGTTTAAAAAGAGACAAACGATCACAATGTTGCATTGTGCAACCTTGGAAACTAACTTCTATGAATGTTGAATGAAAACTCATGCTGCTTAAAGCTGTGCTGCCGCCATTCTTCACTCTGTACGTCAACAAAAGAAGCTCTGACCAGACAGATAAACATTAACTAGCTCTCCAGGGCATCTAGCAGTGGAAAGAAATGATAATAGTCACATTCCCTACAGAGTTCAAGAGGTGTATGGGGCAGCTGTTTATCAGTCACATTGGAATTGCTTGTGACATTTCTCTGCAGGCATTTGCAGTTTCATTTGTTTTCCCTATCTCTAAATGATGTGGCTCAGCTGCAAACTCCATTAAGACAGACTGAAATTAGTTTTCACTGCTTTGGAGCAACATGGAGCCAAAATTTAATCAACATTGAGCTAACGGCTTGATGCTCTGTGCTAGCCGATAATAATTTGTTTTTGAACTTAACTGAATGCTCTGACCGTGTTTAATACTTATCATTATATTATTTAACATGCAGTGGCCGTTAACTACATGAGCTCAAAAGCACTGGATGGCTAAAGAGTGAACAAGTAGCACAGAAAAGTGGAAGAAAAGTGAGTAATTTATATTGCAATCAGGGGAAACAAAGAAATAAATATGGCTTTGAGATCACTTTACTGCATCGATAACTTCTCTAGTTACACAGTACAGCTCACCTTGGATGACATGCGAGTTATCCTTCAGGAAGAAGTTGTACAGGTACTTGGGGATGAAGGCAGACATGCAGGCATATGCCAAAGCTGTGAAGAGTAATGACAAAAAGATGAAAGGAAGCAAAAGAAAGAAACGTAAAAACACTCAGCAGTTATAGAGGTGAGCCACTGGAGATGTTCAAATTGAAATTCTTACCTTCGTTGTTGAAATTCAGATATAGAAACGGGGCACAAAGGGAATCCAAACCTGAAATGAAAAAAAATAACACAGAAGTTCAACATCGTTCTCCCTGTAGGGTCACATTGTTGTGCCAGAGGGCAAATAAGGGAGTTTACAAAATGTGACAGGACCTCCATCTAGTGTTCAGTTATGTATAGTACAACACTGCAAGTCAAAAGGAGAGAAAAGCTGAGGAGAAAAACGACAAGATCCAGACACATAAGACAAACACCAAGTGAGACAGTAATAGAGATTGGTGGTGGTGGGGGGACTGACCCTGCCAGTAAACCAGGTCAGGGTGGGAGACCACCCAAGCTTTCAACACACGCCTGAACTTGATGTGGCCCTGAGGAGATGACAGCAGCTCGTCGTACTGGTGGCAGCGTGGGATGTCCACCTCAATCTGTAAAAGTGCACAAAAACACCCCAAAAAACAGTATAAGGCAAAGTTCTATTAAAATGCATTAAAGATGCAGTGTTTTACTGCATTAAACTATCAAACAGTTGTATACCTGTCTGTCAGTTGGTATGGGAGTATCCTTGTCAATACTTTCATATTTAGCTTGAATGTCACCCTGTTAACAGAAAGAGGGATCCCATAAGCAAAGATAAAATTGCACCTTTTCTCAAAACAGGATTACGGTTTGTTTTGTACCTCGATGCCTAGCAGTGCAGCCCATGCCAGTCCTCGAACAAGAGGGGGAATATCCACTCTGGCCTCTTTCCACACGAGGTTCTTCTTGTAAGGATAGGCCTGAAGACAAAACATCAAACAGAAAATATATTATCCAGATTTAATCCAACAATAACATGTTTAAATAATAAATTGTACTAATAGAGAAAATAATATTTGACTTGAAACAATCACTCTGACCCTGACCCTTTCAGGCTCTCTTTGTAATGAGGAAATAGACACGTATGTGAGGGATCCCATCTACAGACTCTGAGTGCGTCCTTGTGTGTGTATCACTTAAAATGTGTGCATGTGCGCGTGTATTAATTTGTATGGAGCCCAGACCTTGAGCAGTCTGTCAAAGAGGATGATGCGGATGAGCTGGTACTCAGTGTCTCTCTCGCGAATGATGAGTGGCAGCGTGACGGTGGCCGACAGCTCATTGCTGCTGTTGGACTGGGGCAGGCTTGACTGTCTGGAGGAGGGAGAAGGCAAGGCATTAAGACATTACACCAGCCAAAAGAAATGATGGGGTGATGTGAAAAATAGTGACAAGGGAGGAGAGGATGGCAGCCGCAAGTTAAGGATGGAGAGTGCTTACTCGTCTTCAAGGAGAGGATAATAGGCTTCTCCTGCAACATCCTTCAGTCTCTGAAAAGGGAGACCAGTTATTCTCAACAGTTCCTATTATGCAGTTGGATACCAGATACAACATAGAAAAAAAAAATTGTTTCAGTCTCTCAAGGATTTCATCGAGGTTTTTGTGATTGTTGCAATCATAAATGCTTGATTTAGCGGCATCTTTTCTAAAAAAAAAATTTCAATTTTTTTTTTTAGATTTTTACTAATCTACTGCCTAATAAAGAGCTATATGGAATCACGTCCTATGATAAGAACATACTGCACATCAGAAAGAAAAGAAGTATTTTAGTAAAAAGGCTAACTTTGTTGTGCTGTAATACCTTCAAAAGAGCCTGTTTTTGTGGAAAACTTGTGGGAATTTTGCACAATTGATTGCAAAAATTGCTTCAGTTTGCATTTATAATTGCTATCCCAAGACAGCGATTTCCTGGAGGGAATGACTGTTATACTATTTACATATGTATCTTTGTTATCATTCTAAATACAAAAATTCATGAAAAGGCAAATTTCACAAAGATGTATGATGCAACAAAATGTATTACTGTTCAGCACACTTCTGTCAACTAGGGCAATCAACAAGAACTTATTAATAGATACATGTAAACGTAAAACTGATTTATTCCAGTGTAATGATGTAGTGTTGTTGTCATTTCTTTGTCCTTTGTTCCTCCAACAAATTATATAAAAGGAAGGAAGCAAAGATAATTGCAAACAGCGCAATGATGCACATGCAAAGTTTACAGATTTACCCCATATGGTAATTGTCTGCTGATTTGTCTGTTGTCTTACATTTCGGAGTTGGCACAGAGACAGTGTCACTGTCGTGTCATCAAGCAGGAAACTCCGATCCCTGCCCTGGCCAAATGACTCCCCATCCTCCAGGACAAAACTAAAAAGAAAACCCCAAAACAGAGAAAGATGGAGACCATTTATCTAATCTTAATATTGCATAAATGTAACAAATACCTAAAGCAGTAATTGTGGGTGTTTGAGGATGTGAGTGACGTACTTGGCCAGTGTGCAGATTGGAGGTTTGGACTGGATGATTTCCTTGTTAGTCAGCTCCTTCTCTAGGTCTCCGCCAGCCAGACACCACAGATGGTACACCTCATCTATAGCGCGCTCCGACAGGTAGTCTTCATCATCATCTAATTACACACACAAAATAGTAAAACTCTTCCCGACAGGCGCAGGTAACGCTACAACATAATGTTACTGCATGATTCTTTAGTGGCAAGCAGAATAAAAAATTCATGACATGAAGGCATTTCATTCATACGACAGAGGAATGTTTGTGTAATTGTCTTAAAATTGTATCCAAATAAATACGACCTTTGAGAATTTATCTGGTCTCCTACAAATAAAACTACAGTAAATTAAATTAAATCTCTTACAAGATTAAAGAGCATGTGGAAAACGTTATAATTTCCACTGTTACTTTGTTTTTCAAAATGTTTCTGGATTTAAACACAGAAATAAAGGAGAAAGCAAAATATTGTAAAAGTTATCCTTATCCAGATAAACAAAAAAACCACCAAAAAAAAAAACCACCTCTTGTATTCAGTCCTGTTTATTTTTAGGTGGGCTTTACATATAATATGTTTCACAAACTTGAAAAATGGACATAATTAGATTAAGTGCAATTTAGAAAATAGAGGTGGGAGCAAATGTACATGAAAAATAATAAGGCTGTAGTGAGAAACTCAGTCCTATCAAAATTTAATTGCAATTGTCTCATCTAGTCCAATCATATCTTACTTAGAATGAAACCTTCAAGAACATGAAAAATATATTTAAATCAAATGTTATTTGCGATATCAAATGTAAAACTAATATTGATGCCAGCATATTAAATTAAAGCTACTTCAACATAATCAGTTTAGTTTTTAGACAATATTTTTTAAAGACTTTTGTCGATAGAGAAGGGGTTTGCCATGCGGTTTGTGAGAATGTAGTGGTGTCAGTGTAAGCCTGTATATTCATTAGTGTGTAAATGGGGTCGACCTTTGCAAAGGTCACTGATGTCGTCTGGGAGCTCCAGATGTGCACAGCGCAGGAAAGAGGAGAACAGGCTAACAGGCTTCTGGAAGGGTGTATAGTGGCAGGAGATGCCATTAAACACGGGGTCTCTCAGGAGCTCTGCAGGAGTTGGCCTGGAAGATGTATAAAAAAACTACTATTACCATAAACATTTAAAGTCATAAAAGTTGCTAAAGGCAGTGTTATGCAAAAGTTTGTATCTATTCATTTTGACATCATTTCACTTGCTTATTTTAGGATTGATGGATCCTCTTTGACGTACGAGCAGCAAGGCTATCTCATAACCTGCATTAGCAAAGTTTTTTGGAAACTAAATAGCAAATGTCCTGCAACAGGATATGATCCCCAAAAAAAACCTGTGCTGTCCTTACCTTTTAGATGGAAGAAAGGCCAAGCATTTCCTTAATAGATCAAGAACATTCTCAGGCAGCTCCTGTAAATATTATGTAAGTATTATTAGCTGGAGTAAACACAGCACAGACTGGTCTCAATTATACTTCCAGTAATAGCAAAGAGTCAAGAGACACATTTAATGCTTTACACAAATAGACATGTGTAATGGAGTACATTTAAAAATACATTTAAAAAGTTTAAATTGTGGTATTCTAACTTAGAGGACCATATCAAATTTCTATTAATAATAATTTCTGGGGATTGGTGCGTCAGACAGACGGTGCTGACATACAAATAGCCCTCGATCATGCCAAAAACATCTACAAACTGCAGTGATTACAATGGCTAGGTGTCAAACCAAATCAAAACTAGTTAAGTAACAACAGAAATGTGTCTGTAGCACTGATTTCAATGTGTCAAAAGCTGGCACCAAATGGCTTGTTGATTTACTTACATTAAGGGGGAAAAAATTAAAACATGTTTATATTCTCAAATAATCTATCTATAGAACAAGACACATTTAAATAAAAAGAAACAGAACTGAATTTCTCTTTCACTGGGAAAACTAGGATACTTTTGGTTTGAACCACCTATTGCACTGCCTACCTGAAAAGAAACCTATACAAGTTTCGATTAATTCTCTCCTACATATCTTATTAAAAAACTTTAGAATTAAAATAATGTATTATTTGTGTGAATAAATAGCAATTTTAGGTTAAAATGTCAGAGTCACTTTCATATAATATTGTTTAATTCTGGCATCCGAACGGAAATTGTTGGTATCTAGTTGGCAAAAATATGGAAACCTATAAAAGACAAGCCCAAGTACTATATAAAAGTGTTATTTCTGAATATTGTAAGCACAATAACATGTCAGAATTTTAAAGTAACTGCAAATGATATGTTCTCTTTTTCTCTAAACCCAAACTGGATTATGTAGACAGTGATATTAAGTTTACCTTAATGGCATCCAAGCAACCGTGTTCCTCAGCAAGGACAGTGACAATGTCATCCATGCAACCTGAGAATGACAAACAATATCACAGCAAAAGCCTGACTGAGTTTAACAGCATGTTGCTCAGTACTTAGAATGATTACATCCTATTCACTTACCCAAGGTTAAGATGAATTTCAATCTCTCACTTATATCAATATTCTGCAGGAGTCGTCTGCCCTGTAATTGATTCACCGCATTAGATTTTAGGGTGCAACTGTTTTAAAGAGCATGAATTCAGGCATAATAAAAAAAAAATCTTGTATGAATGTCATCTTTTTGTATGGAGAGGTTTTTTTGAAGGATTCTTACTGCACACAATTCAAAGAGCAAAACCCCAAGCGACCAGACATCAGTCTTGGGTCCTGAGGGGAGAGGTGCTTCATCATGGGAGGGATCACTGGGGTGGAAGGAGCCCTGAGCAATCACCTCTGGAGCAAGGTATGATGGGTACCTGAGGCATAAATATGAGAACAGATATTACTTTGACAGCACTTACTGTTGTTAAATCAGTTAATTAAACCGAGCTGATTAAACAGTTCAATGCAAAAACATTCCTACATTCATTACACAGAGATGTTGAGTTTCTGTTATGCTTTGTCTGTTCCATTTCATGTCCAATATGAGAAACTAATACATGATATTGTCCAAACTACATAATCACTCATGTAAAGCGATGACATTGTTCACATTCCTGTCATTAAGTGATGACTAAAACATCTGTTTCTCAGAATGATCTGCGTAGCTGTTTGACAGTTACATTAATTACACTTTCCCCCCAGATGTTTTACTGAAAGTCATGGGTATGTGCCATCCTTCCACATTTCAATCTGCAAAAGGATATTACACAGAGATACTCGGTGGAGCACAAAGGCCTTTGGATTACAATAAAAGTTGAATGATTTGTTACAGTTCCTCAACCAGGAAGCAATTATGATGCCTGGAAAGCTGGTTTCTCTGGAAGAGGATGGGCCAATGTGCATCCATGTCATGGTCAATTGCCTGTTTTTTATTTGTCTAAGAGCAAACATACAAGTGAATCTTTAAACCTGTGCAGACAGCTAACTGTGATGAATGAGGAGACAAAGACATACCCGATGGGAAAATCTACATCTGCTCCATGATCAGTCATGTGATAAAGACCAAACTTTGCCAGCTTGACATTTCCCTACAAAGGCAAAATCCATCGTAGAGTGACAGCATTAAATTCAGGTAAGTATTTCATTTTCTATGAATTGGACAGTCATTTAAACATGAATAAAAAAAAAGCTCAATACTCATATTGAAACAGTACCTTGCAGTCCATGAGCACATTGTGTGCGCTGAGGGCTCTGTGCACCAGACCATGTTTGTTCATAAACTCCAGACCTTCAAGAACCTCATAGGCTATCTGCAGCACCTTTTCTGGGCTAACACAAACACAAATCTTTTTGTGGGTAATGGGATGACAGTGTCAAATAAAATATATGTGGATGAAATTATCCACACTTCCAAAACCCAAGTATTAGAACCTCCACTTCTCTTATCCTCAGCCAGTAGATAGCAAGGTTAATGCATAATATTTACCCTGCCATCAAACACAGTATTCTTATTAGCAGTACAAGGTTGGGATATGTAAGTGCTTACCAGTAAAAATGAAAGGAGGAAAAAAAAACAATGGTTCTCTGATAGACAGTACACTGTGATTACTGCTGAACAATAAATGAGGACATTAATGATCATTATTACCTGGCTGTTTTTCCTTGTTTCTGGAAATCACTTAAACCGCTCTCGTAGTGTTCAGCAACAACAATCAGCCGTTCTACACAGCAAGACAAAACCAAACAACTGAGTTATTAAAATCAATAATAATTTGTTATGAGTAAGCATGTATTAACAATACATCTGTTTCTGATCTAAGTCTAACAAGATCAATAAAATGTTGTGAAGCATAGTCATTTGTAAAAAAAATTGTTAAAATGAAAAGAACATATTCATTTTTTAATCACATTAGTATGGTACACAGTATTGCAGTCCAAAACAATAGTCTTGATTTTTGACTCTGTCATAGAGGAGTGTATTAGACGATAATTAATTAATTAATTAATTAATTGTAATATTAGACTATAATTGTAATATAATTTTTCCAACAAACTAAAAAGCCGAGGACCAACACAACCAGGGACTACACTTTAAAAAAAAAATCTCCTCTACTGGGAGAGTACTTTCTGAATGTTCATGAACTTTAGGGGTGGACACAGCCTCAGTAACTCAAATTGTTACTTTACAGGCCATAGTTTTTGGTGTTTTGTAAAATAACATTCATTTACCGCTTGTAATTACAAAGCTGATCTGGATAAAGTTCATCAAGGACACAATATAAAATAAAAATGAAAACATACAATTGTATCAAACGTGAGTACAACAGAATTGTGGCCCTGACATGGGGCCAGGCAGAAAGTCATACCATGTTTCCCTCTGGAAATGTCCACATACTGGCAGAGTCTGGGGTGAGTGATGGTCTTGAGGATCTGGAAACGTCCCAGGATTTTAATGGAGTTGGGTGTAAGAGGAAGTCCGTTGCTACCACAGACATCATGTGGGAGAGCAGAGGCAAAGAAGGTGAAGGCCCCCAGCTGGGCGTCTTTGAGAGGCCTCATGGTGCCACTGGCCTGAAACACAGACCGTGGAAATAAAATGAATTTGATCTACAGCCAATTTCTCATTCATGGTATTCATTGTTAACACGGTTTGAAAACATAACAAAACAAAACAAAAATCAGGCAAAGATCATCATCAGAGCAAATAGGTTAACATAGGTTAACACTGACATTTTATTACAACACCATGTACTTGTGATCACAGTATGTTAAGATACAAAAGACCCAGAGTGAGCGTGTAATGATGCTGCAGGTCAAATCCACAGTGTGCATGGAGCTCAGTTAAACAAACAACTGCCTTCTCGGCCTGCTAGGAGAATGATGAAGAGTGCATTACCTCAAAAATGTGTCTTCTCACGCTTAATGGGAAGGCTGAATGCTCATGTCGGTAGAGTGAAACTGAAACGACTATTATTGTCCAAATATGTTTGAAATGAATCCTTTTCCTGCCTCTGCGACGTGACGGGAACAGCTGAGTGCACGTGATCCACGACGTATATTTCGCGCGACAAACAAGTGTATGGATGACAACTTTCTCAGACCAAAATAATGATTGTGGAACTTAAATCCATCAAAAAACACATCCTCAGCGAAGTTGTCATTGAATATATACTTTTTATTTTTTATTTTATTTTGAATGTGTTAGTTTATTATGCTGTTAATTACAAACAGGCAATTGCTGTTGACGCCTAAAATATCATCGATCTATAAAACATGTGCTAGCGCAGGAAAGCCTGTTTTCATCGTTTCCGTATACTGTAAAGATCTATCTTCTGGGTCCTGGTCCGGGTCCTGACGAGCCTCTGCGGCTGGCTGATCCAGAGAGGCTTCCGTAGCAGCTGTCAAGCCCCCCCAGCCCTCCCTGAAACGTGTTGGGGTCGCGGGTGGTCAGAGTCCATGTAAGTTAAAAAAAAAAAAAAAAAAAAACAGAAGCTCTATTAATATATAACCTAATAATGAATATGTAATAATCGTATTGCTTTACCTTTCTATCGCTGTATTTGATTCGGAAGCTTTCAGTGACGTCTCTAACCTGCCCACGGTGTGAGCTACACGAGAGGTAGCTTCAAGTCCACTTGATTTTCCTTCTTCATACGCAACGTTAGTTCATGAAGCTCGAGCTGAACCGGCTGATCGCTTTACTGCTTTAACTTGCCTGCTTTAACTCAACTCATGTTGAGTGCACAATATTGACTGCTCACGATGCACAGTTCATTGTAATGACGTGATTTAGCATTACCTCAACACGTTGTTTGATTACTGTGATTTTCAAACGATTTCATGATTTGATCTTTGTCTTATTGTCTAATTGAAGTCTGAAACAATGTTTAGCTGTCCGGGAATGTTGTGTAACAGATAAAAAGAAAATGGGTATTTATTATAGTGTAGGTTTTCTGTATACTGAAGCCAAAAACCCAAAGCATTACATAGGATCTTGTATAAATAGAACAAATCAAGCAAATGTTCACATTAGAAAAGCAAAGGATTAATAATATTTATCATTCAAATGAACAGATCCCTTAAAAAAAAAAAAAAAAACATCTAGACATTTATAAACGGCAGATTAAGCAATTTATTGAAATTGTATTCCTTGTAACCTTGTAATTAAGAATAACAAAACCTCAAACAAAATGTGTTTCTCTATTTTTTTCTGAAAGTCCAATTAAGTTGTATATGAATTATATATATTTCTAGGTATAAGCTAAAGTATTTTATGTCAATATTGTCTTGGCTCGTGCACAGCCGACTCTAATTTTTAATATTTTGGCAAAGTGACGAAATTGCGTAATGCACACTGGCCCAAAAAAAACATTTCACACACGCAATCAGTGGAACAGGAGCATCAGTAAGTCGGAAAATAAGTTTTCGTAAGCATTACAACTCACACAAAACTAGTCCTTTAAAAAAAAAAAAAATCTAAATGTGACCCATTCTGTCCAATACAAAAACATGTCATTATAATATGTTCTCCCGCTCATATGTGCAGATAGCCAGCTAAAGATTCCCTCATCAGTCCTAACTTTTCTTGGGACTGCTGGATGTATTTTGGCCTGTCGGAGCACACACGTGCTTACATTACTTTGTCATTTCCATGCTCTTGTTTTGCTTTTAAATGATGTGATTCATAACACAATTAATCAATGTATTTAGAAAATGCTATTCTGAACTAAACCCATCACCAGCTGCAGCACCATCAGGTTACTGTGACAATAAGTCAAGCAGACATTTAGTACCATTATTTGTTTTTGGTTTCACCGAGACAGGACAGCCGTCAAGCAGTCAAACTAGAAATTGCCTTCTTTAATTTTCATCCAGCATCGTGTCATTTAAAGATTAAAAACAACCGATTGCTGTTATGTTATGCTTTTATGACAATTTGACTCCAGAATGTTGTTAAAGACAAATAGTTTGAAGGAATACGAAGGTGCTTGATTGAACAAAGGAAGGAATTAAACAGGTTGTGATATACCAGAGGTTTTTATTTATGGATCCGGTCAAAAGCAAATACCCAATAACTCCTGTAACCAGCTTTTTTTTTTGTCCATGGTAGAACACATTATTAATATAATCAATGACAAGTATCGAAATTCTAATCAATAGATTGTCTGTCAATAATCAAATAATTAATCAACCGATCCTATTAATCGTATTGTATTAATAATTTGATGTTATGTAAAAATACTGTATTTTGAAAATATAATTTTGCAACAAACAGTAAACATTTTTACTGATTATAATTTAATCAATGATTTCAAAAACAATTGATATACGAACTATTAATGAAAACTGATGAAAGCAGCATACATCATGTGGGAGAGCCTCAGTATTTCTGTTTTGCCATACTCTCAGGCCGTCTGTATTCTTGGCAATGTGTTATATTTTAAGACATTTATAAAACAGCCTGTGAGAGTATAGCTTATACACAGTTGCCTGTACCTTTTTTACAGTTAAATTATAACTGAACCTTTTGTGTTGACAAGTACAAGTTTAGAAGAGTGTCTCTGTTTTATGCCACTAAAGGCAGAGGAATACGATCGCATGTGTCTTGAAAACCAGTGGCTACATCTGGTGCTGAAGGCAAGATACATCACGCTTTCTTTTTGATCAAAATGTGTAAGGCCTTCTAATGCCTTCAGGTGGTGCTGGCACCCTGCATTCTCATTTCATTCATAATGGTCTGGTGGACAGACAGGTTGGGAAGTATCCCCCTACGGTATTTTTCTAACGTGGGAATGAACCATGAAAAAAGGGAAACACTTGTGTCCCAGTGGATCTTCTCACACAGCAGCAACGCACCAGAGAAAGCTAGTGGTTAAATATGACAGATTTACATATTTTATTCAAACCACCTGTGTAGCCTGTGTCTAAGAATTAAGTATTATCTTTGATGTTTTAATTTGAGAATGGATGTAGACATAAAGTGTCTATTTTTTACTAAGACTTAGAGTTCAAGTAGCTCGAGGCCATAAGATAACCAGTAACAGTTAACCTCAGCTGCAAACCACAACATGAGTCCATTTTCATATAGTGAAGACAGGTAAATTGGGCAGGCTTAAGGCTGGTGACAGCCCACGTCACTTTGCATTATTAACACATTTGGCTATTTCCATCTAAAATCCCAAACTCGTACCTCAACCTCGCGATCCATTTTCAGAGGTTATCCATATGAGATCAGCCTTTTTATGGCTCTTGTTATTACTCCACCACTGGGCCTGTTTAAATCAATTCAGTTTCTCAAAAAAAACTATGCTTTGATCCTTGATTTTATCAACTCCAGCTCTTTTGTGTTTCTAATTTCCTCATCCCCCAACATTTTGTTTTCATCTCAGGCCAGCTGTTGTTTTCCAGTGCCTCCCTGTAATATGTGTAAGAAGTTTTCTTCTCCATGCCTCAGCCTTGCAAAAATCCTTCTTTTCCTCCTTTTTCAAAAAGTAATTTCCAGAGTGTAACATTAGAAAGGAGCATCACCCCAAAGTCAAACTGGTGTCCATCTAAGGATAAACAATCTAAGTGATGATTTAATCACTTACTACTGTAAAAGACAGATGAATATTCAACCAAGTGTTTGGTTTGATGAATCTGATGTGCAACTGAAATGTTGCAGAATCCTTTCAGATTTGTTGATATATTTTCCCATTTGTCTAAAAAAAACAACTGGTGTTTGTCTCTCTTAGCGTGACCTGTGAACAGATGTCAAATTTTGTCACCTCAGGCAACGAGCCAAGGTATAGCAGTCATGAAGATCCCACATGCTTCATACCTACTGAGGCTGCACATTATGGAAAACATATGAACAGGTTTGCTCTGTTAGACGTATTTCAGTCAGGCATTCACTGTGATTCATACAGTATTTAATGATGGATACATTCTAACACTACCACAGCATGAATTTATGATACTGTTGCAGTGAAACAGGACAATGTAATGACCTATAGTCCTACAGAGCAGACCTGGAACACATTCCACGTTGTGGAAATTACAATGTTCAATTTATGTTGAGACTATCTGAGAACAGTTCACTAAACTCTGTGGTCATTTTGGAGGCTGTAGTTTGTGGTTGAGTTGTACTGGAATGCAAACCTTGTAACTCAAAGATATCCTTGTTGATGTCCAGCACGGTACTTTAGGACACCATCTATTTTCACAAAGTAGTGTCACCCAAGTTTATTTAAAATGAGGAATGGGGTGACTTCACTGTACAAACCATTTAAACACTTGCTGCAGACTTTACATACATTTTATTTGATGTTTAAAGACAATATTTTTGCTACATTGTTGCTCCATTATGTCTACCACAAGCTTTTCTGATTGCATTTTGTGTTCTTGAGATTGTAGTGTGTCTGTTTTTTTGTTGCTGTAGGTTTTTAGCTCGCTCTTTAGTCAAGATGTCAAGTCATAATCCTTTGTTGAGGCTGGAGCAGCGAGCAGCGGAGGCTGACCAGATCATCGAGTACCTCAAACAGCAAATACAGCTACTAAAGGAGAAAGCCAGTAAGACACACATACACACTCACAAAAATGCTCAACATAGACTGTTTGCCCCCCCCCATTAAAATGTATTTAGGTTTTTAGTTGGGCTACAACGATAAGTCGATATGTTAACGTTAAGATTCTCTGGTGGCAACATTATCTTAATTTAGAATATTTTTTGTTTCCTTTAGTCCTCCATGATAATAAACTGAATATCTACGTGCTGTGGACTGTTGGTCGGAACAAATCAAAACATTTGCACATTGCTGCATTGCACATTGGGCTTTGAAAAGCACAGGTTGATATTTTTTGCCATTTTCTGATGTTTTATAGACAAAATCGATTGATCGAGAATATAACAACAGATTGATTGAGAATGAAAATAAGTGCAAAAATGCAAAAAGTCTTAATGCTGTGTTCCCTTTAAATTGGAATATATAATGAATACTGTACAAATGTCTTTATTATTATTGTAAAAATGTGATAATGTTTGGAAAAAATTGCGTAATTACAAGACCCCTGGGTAGAGTTAATCAAATGTGTTGATTGGAAAGGTAGAAAATCCTTTTTTACTCGAGAATAATCTATAGTCTAATATTTTAGTGCTGTTGTTTATTTGTAAGAGTTAAGAAGCAGTTCCTAAAATGTCCTGTGGGAAGTTAAAATTCAATTCTATGCTGTCCGGTTTGCCTTTGCAGTTGTCCAGGCCAGTGTTAGAGAAGAGAAGAAACTGATGGTGGAAAATGCCAAATTAAAGAATGACATTGAGGAACTGAAAAAACAGCTGCTGGAGAAAGAAAAGAGGAGGGGAGGTATGTTAAGTTTTTTTTCCCAGCACGACTTCCATCACAGATCAACTGTTTGTTTGTCTTTAAAAATACTTTGATGTTGTAGTCCTTTTTGTCCCATCAGTGATGACATCTTGGGCATTTCGCCTCAACCCACTATCAACAGCTCTTTTTTTGTCTTTATTATAAGCGGCAATATTGCTTTAAGAATTCCCATTCGGGTGATGGGGACAACATGTGTCGGCTATACTGCCTCTGACATACGTTGACATTCAAGGGCAAATAGCTCAGATTATTTAATGTTTTCCAGAGAGAAGATGCAGGAATTGAAAGGGGGCTGGAAGAAAAAAGAGATTTCTCAAAAAACTCAACATGCTTTGTAACATTGAAGGAATGTGTTCCAATACACTCAAGACAATGTTTTTTTCCACATGTTGTATATGATTGTGATGTTTATTTTTGAGGTTTCTTTTCAATGGCTTTAAGGTGGTTTGAATTAGCTTAATCAAATCAAGGAAAGATATGGACCTTTTTGAAAAGAACTTCAATCGGCTTTTGCCAATTTGTTTTTGAGATTAGAAAACCGTACTATTCAATGTGTCTATAATAATGCCTTGAAAATTGCAATATTTCTGCAGCCAAGAAAAATAAAAACAGTGACAATTGGTTGATTGTTAAAAATGGATTATCAACTTTTCTGTAACACCATTTTAAAGTTTTAGATCACACCTTTCAGACCCATCCGTGGTTCCATCACATTATGTTGTGTAGTTCCAACCAACAGTTGTTAGAGCTGCCTTAACTGATATTTTTGTCCACTTGGGTTGATGTATTGTTTTTTTTCCAAAGTTTATGTGGTAAACTTGTGAGCAAATATTTACTTTAAAATTAGAACATTAGAATTAATTTATTGTGGTGTTTTTTGTTGTCTAATGGATGGAGGTTCAAAATTGACTCTACTTTTTGCTCTGTTTGAATTTATACCAAAGATTGTATATAAATGTGGACGTAGCTCCCGAGTCTGAAAAACGAGGCAGGTGCGGAAGTGCCTTAAGCTGCAATACCACTGAGTGCCACCAGAGTTTGGCTCCAAAAAGCCTCTGGCTCTGCAAACTCCCATTCGACTTGTCACATAAAATATGAAGTCAATAAAAACATTTTCAAGTTGCTTATTAGTTTTTTGACAGTCCATCTGAAAAAAATCCTGTAATTAATTAGAAAGCAAGCCTCTAAAAGCAGTGTTTTTGGGGGCATGTCTGTTTGATTAACGGGCCTGTGGTGCAGTCAGATTGAGTCCGATTCACCACTCGCTCTCCCCAGCTCGTCCAAATATGGTCGCTTTTGCTCCATACCACTCCGGACTAGCAAGATGGCGTTGGCCAAAACTCGAGGCCCCCATAACTGCCGGTCACAAACGAGTAGGTGACGTCACTGTTGGTTGCTACTTGATTTATACTAACTCCCAATAAAATATCTGTCTCCTCAGCTGCTAAATGCCCCTCTATAAATCAGCAGCTACTTGCTTACTTTGTCTAGTTTGGGCATGTACCATTGTCTAAATATTAAGAGTTGTTTCACTGAACATTTGCATAGTGCAGAAAATGATGTGGGCCAGAAATCCAAAATGAGAAGCCAAACAATTGCTTAAACTAAAATCTCTGCAGAGCTGGGGACCTACAGAGTTAGGTAATAGTTTACTGTTGGTTTGTCACTATGAGCCACATTGATTAGTGCAGCTTTAATTTACATTTGTCGTCAGTATCACAATGTTTTCAGGTATTCAAAACTTGTCAGGCTTAGTTTTGGGAAATCTGCCCAAGACATCTAAAACGGTTCCATTTCGTGTAATCATGCAGCCATTTTGTCTTGGGGTTAAATATTTAACACATTGTTTGTATTATACGTAATATTGTCATAAAGAATAGAAAAGGTTAGTTTTAATTGTAAAAAACCTTCAGGTTAAACTTAGTGGACAGTTTGGGGGAACAGGAGTTTAAGAGGTTATTGCCTGTAATTCCAAGGTAAACGGGACAGGTCCTGCTCTTACGTCCTAACATAGAATTATGGTAATTAAAAGCATTATGGTGACGGTGGTGTGCTTGCAGACCGATGTTTGTCAGACACAGACACTAGATTTCATAGGAATTCAAACATCAGGCGCCTTAAATGAGGTGTTATTGCTTTCTGGGGAGTTATTGTCGGACATTGTTCCCTACTTTATGGGTCCATTTCCTTGTTTCCATCAACTGGGACATTGTGTCATTTTCCCATCCAAACTGTTTGCAGCAGGGGAGCCATCCTCCCACTGGGTGTGTAAATACAGCTCCCCATGTATCATTTCGTTGTATTATGTTGATGCAACCGGCTCTGTGTGTGAAAAGGTACAACTGTAGTGTTGCTTATGTATTTGAAAATTGCATTTTCTCTATTTTGCAGCGGTACAGTCTTTTCAGGCGCACACAATTTAGGATAACAGGAATGTGTGCAGATAATGTCAGACAGAGAAAACATCAGATACTACGTATGATTCCTTATACAACCGTTTCTTTCGACGAATGTTTTTCCTGTGTTCCTCCTGCAGTGCGAGAGGTTGCCATGCCATCAGGTGACACCAGTGTTGAGTGCAATTCGAAGCCCGCCCCTCCCAAACCCTCCGGTCCAGCACCCACTGCTTCCTCTGCTCCTGCTGTCCAGAGCCCCACTCCCAAAGACGAGGGGAAAAAGAAGAAGCCTGAGAAAAAAGGTAATCGCTAAAGAAAAAAGTGCGACTCAATCTAGGATTTTGTTTTTAATCGACTGGAGTTTTCACATCCATAGTCAAAGTTGAAATCAAGCCTGTCTAGATATTTCACATAGTGACATTTGTGTCATTTATTCCTTTTCAGTTTGTTATTAGAACCATATTAAAGCTATAAAGTGACCACCCATCTCTCCCCACTGAGGGATTTATTTGATCTTTAATTAGCATAATGATTCTTATTTAAAAATCCAGTTTTTCTCTGTCAGTAGCGGGCTGGATAGAACATACGGTTCTTCAAAAATAATTTCACCTTCTACAAACATGTTTTTCCATTTTTAAAAGGAAGGTAAAAGTGGAAGTAAAGTCATATAGTGCATCGCAATCATCAAGGTGAGAGTACATAAAAGCATCTACAACTCCAAAAAGTGGTACAAATTAAAAAAAAAAAATACCTTGAGCAGAAAAGAACATAACGGGGCAACATTTTTGACTTTGCCAGAAAATAAAGTGGTAATTGTTGATGCTTGGATGACAGTCTGCTTTCTGTTGTTTGACAGACGGCTCTTGATTGGCACCAAAACGACTGACAGAATTTGGAGAATCAGACAAAATGACCTCAGACTCAACAGCATTAAATTTAAGGAAGGTTCAAGTTGTGTCAGAAAGGTTCAATTTTAAGATTTGCAAGGCTCCTAGGAACTGCGGGTTTTAAATGCACCCATGATTTGGTGTCATCAGCATTTTCTGGCTCATCCAGGAGCTCCTTGTTAGGTGGAATACCAAAAATGACAGAAAAGGGAATTAGATCCATCACTGCATTTTAAGCCTTTTATAATGTGTCAGAAATTCCAGACCAAAACATATGTTCAAGGTTTGCAAGGGAGTGACCATATCTATTCCAGGCATCACTCACATTGGGGTATATTTTAGACAATATGTGGTTAGTATAATGATTTTCCCTGTACATTGAATCAGCCCTTGTCGGGCACAAACAGAAGATAATGAACTTAGTCTGGGATGTTGCCTTTTTGGTCATCATATATGCTGAGCCCCAGGTCCTGCGCCTTCTGTGGTTTGATGGGTAAAAATCGAGCTGGCAGAGAAGCTAAAAGGTAGATGAGATTATATTGTCCGTTTGCACTGATGCCACTGGGGATGAGTATAATAACTTTACCCATGAGATGAAATCGGACCGAGGCCAAATGTTTCAATTATAACTAAAAGATATTTCCACTACACCGTGTCAAATGTTTTCTCAGCAGCCAACAGCACCAGCACTGCTGGAGTGCTGGAGCTGGTAACCTTAAGTGCATTTAATAGTCTCCTGGTGGTGTGGAAGGATTCTCTATGAAATGTATCTTCAACATGTTCTTGTATCCTACCTTAAGCAGTAAAATGGGGCTGTGACTGCTGCATAGTTAGGGATCTTTATTTTTATCTTTTTCTAAATTATCCATTCACTTATGGATCACATGAAACACACGCCACCCTGAGGCCAGTCACTGGGGGGCTTTGTTTTCATTTATGGGAGGAAATTAAATCGGATTCCAGATGGATGCCCACTATTGTCTCAACTATGATTTGTTTTGTGTAATATTCCTTGGATAGATACCAGTTGGCTGAAATATTCTCTGTGCTTTTAAACAAACATTTCCTGTAATATCACGCACATATCTTATAATAACATGAAAACGGTCACAGATGCGGCTCTTCAACGAACATTTTCCTTAGCACATGATGAACAGCTACTGTCTGACTTTCTTTGCTTGAAAATGAAACTTTCCCTCTCTTTGACTAAATTAAACATGGAATTTCAGGGCAAAGTGTGTTTATGCACACTATTTGTGTAACATTATTTCCCAATGTTTTGATGCCAGGAGGGGAAAAAGCAGAGAAGAAGCAGGCAGCCCTCAGCCAAGAGGAGGCCAAGGTGGACGTGTCTCGTCTGGACCTGCGTATCGGACGTATTATCACAGCCGACAAACACCCAGATGCAGACAGTCTCTATGTGGAGCAGGTCGATGTGGGAGAGACCTCTCCCAGGACAGTGGTCAGCGGACTGGTCAAGCACATACCTCTGGACCAGGTACAGTATGAGCACGTCACAAGAATCCCCCACAATGAATGTAGAGATCCATACTCATCTACTGATTCAGTTTGTGTTTATTAGGTTGAAAAGAATTTAAAAAAAAGTCACTTCGCTGTTCAAAACCAATACCCTTGTACTCTTAAAATGGTATTGATTGAGCACGAAGGTCCCGGATCATCTTATCAAGCCAGTTTATAGGTGATTAAAACACTTGCCTGCAAGCGGTCTCATTACAGTGTTTAATATTTGACTGTAGCCGATGTAGCATTCGATGAAAGTTTGTTTTGCATTTTAGCTTCATAATTCCCCACACAGGTTGTATTTGAGAGTTGTTTTCAGACACAAGAGAAGTGTATTCTGTGTGTATTCTTGAGTATGTCCATCTTGAGTATGTCCATGTTTCACTAGGGTTATTATAAGAATGTATTAGTCCATTCACAATGTTTTCTTAGATAAGTTCTTTTGTGATACCTTTTCTTTGTAACTCAATATTTAATGGTGGGGATTCCGTACCTTTCACAGAATATCAGTGCTCGTGTTTATTTTCACAGATTTATGATTTGCTCCTAAAACGGACTAATTTGAAAGCTGTATTTCATTTTAAATGAAAAGCATTATTTACTTTTATGGTCATCAGTATTTGAGTCTAATCAAGACCAGGAAGCCTTTGTGCGTTACACTTACATTATGCTCTTTGTAGACACTGTATGTCATTAAAATGGAAAAATACAGTATGCCTGCCAAAATCATGTGTAACAAACACTGTCTAGCTTTTTCATGAAAGTTATTACATTTATATACTTTATACTTGGAAGTGACAGCAGTTTTTCCATGCACACAGGCAAATATTAGACATTAGCTACTTATAATGATTGACTGTGTTGCAGCAATGACATTAAGCAGTGCAGGCTTATTAAGTGCTCCCTGACTGCAGTTAGAAAGAGGGTGAAATATCTGAGGACATGCATGATTGGTTTTGTGACTATACATACTGTATGAGTGTGGGTAAATAAAAAGCACCATTTAGAAATACCACTCCTACACAGGCTGATACAATAACTGTCCCAGTACAAATAAATATTGGTCAAATTGAACAGAGTTTTGTAAATACTACCATAAAACCTTCATGATCCCCCCTGGCTTGGCAATACTGCCCACAGATGAAAAATGAAAACCACCAAGAAAACCCTGTCAAAGCATCATGTGTGTTGTTAAATTTAAATCGAAAGGAATGATTATTTTCTAAGATCTGATATTCATCATCTTATTAAATGCTGATTTATTTCTTCTCAGTTTTTGCAGAAACTGCCTCTGTTTCTTTTTTAAGTTTTGGTAAGCCACAGAGGTCTCTGGGTTCCAGAGTCTAATGTTTTCCTGTTTGCTGCCTTTGGTTTATGAAATGAGGCAAATAAATCAAAGACACAGTCATTGAAACATAATTGATCGGAGCTGGCATTAATTATTGTTTCTGTTGGATTATGAAATTCTCAGTCCTCTCACCAAACAGACCACGAGTCAAAGGTGTTTGTGTTTTTTAATTTAAGTAAATTGGATGTAATTTGTTTTTCTTCTCTGTTGTTAAGGACATATGGGCTGCAGAAATGCACTTAATCCTGTTTCTCCCATGCAGATGCAGAACCGCATGGCAATCTTGATGTGTAACCTGAAGCCAGCCAAGATGAGAGGAGTGGTCTCCCAGGCTATGGTCATGTGTGCCAGCTCACCAGACAAGGTGGAAATCCTTGATCCTCCAAGTGGAGCAGTGCCAGGAGACAGAGTAACTTTCCAGGGCTTCCCAGGTACCCTTTACCCTCATCACTATAGTTCATTTGTCAAAAATGTGTTGATCATTGGGTTTAGGAATATATATTCCAGCACACCAACACAACAGGCATTAGAAATGTTTTTCTTCACCCTTGAGTGACTGTGATTGTCACTCACTTGATTCTGAGAAAATTCCCCACTATAGTATCCTCAAACTGCCTCTATCTTTAGGAAATGAAGGGTGTCCTAGAACCTTCTTACTGCCAGAATCAACACAGCAGTTTGAACATCCATTTCTCTGAAGTCACCAATCATTATGTGCTTTCAGACCCCCTGAACTTTCTCATCAGAGGGCTGCTCCGTTCTGTTTGGTGGTGGCTAAATGGCCTGTGACTGCTGATTTGTCGGGCTAATCAACATTCATTGCTAAGAATGTAAACAACACTTTTTTGTAGTCAGTTGGAAAGATAAGTGTCCTAATTGTCCCATTAAGTTCAACTGTTATAATTGAACTTGCAATTCCCTATCAATTAACACATTAACTGGACCATACAGGAGTTCCTTTCCTGTGAAGTATTTCAAACATAATCTCGAATAATGTGTGGCCTGAAAAAAACAAAAAACAAATCACCAACACCATGAGGATCCCAGTGTGGTTGTGAAAATGTGCAAAGTAGAAGGATATGGGAATAACAAGACTAATCCTCTTCTCCTGAGAACAAAAACCACAGTGGAAGTTCCCTTTTAAAACCAGTAAAGAAGAGGATATAATGAAGGTGGATCTGTGGTCCAAGCACCCACAGCCCAGCTGCATCAGTCGAGTCTGTCATCGTGCAGTACATACAGTATGTCCCAAACACTCTTAAGGGCAGTTTGATTCATGAGGGATCCCTTCAGCTAAAAATAATTTATGGATCCAACATTAAAAAGAGTTGTATTCTAACCAGCCTCTGAAAACATGGTTCATGAGAAAACAAAAGACGTGGAGGACAGAGCAAAAATGGGATTTGCTGTTGGCATGCCAATCTGTTAAGCTCATCTTTTTTCTTTTCTTTTTGTCCACAATAAGCTAAAAAAAAAAAAAAAATAGGCTGTTGAAAAGTACATTCAAAATAAGGAATAAAAGAGGTTTTTGCTCCTTTCTAGTTGTCCTCTTCTGTCCCACCAAAGCTCTTTCCTACAGATTCAATTACAGCTCTACTGGTGTGAGTCCTCTGTCGTAATTGCTCACATTTCCCCCAACTAATGGGGCCCAGCACTTCTGCTTGAACTTAACAATGTACGCAAGTTGCTCATCAAAACCTCTTTCACGCTTCTGATCAAAACGGATTGTGCCCACTCTTGGGTTGTAAACCGGCAGAAATCCCAGCCTTGGGAAATGAAACACATTTGTGTCCCCATACCATGAGATGGTTCTGTCGAGCAGAAAAAGTCAACACCAGACAGAAGCCAACCAGCCACTACTGGCTATGAATTTTAACAAATGCCAAGCAAGATCAAAAACAAAGCCGTCATGAAATGAGAACCTCACCTAATGTTTTTTCCTTGGATGCATATTTCGGTCCTGCGAAATTCTGTTTAGATGGTTTGAATTACAGCTTAGAGCAAATGGCAGTTTCAAAAAGCTGAGGTTCTAATAAAACATGGTAGAAAGTCAGTCACAATTCATACGGGAGAAATTCAATTAGGATTAGCCTGAGAAATCACGAGTACAACTAATGGTTATTTGCTCACAATTTGTACTGGCTTAAGTGTATTATACGGATTGTATCAGTCATGAGGTCATCTATTAATGTGTCTTCAATGAATGAATGCATGGATATGTTAAAACTGTGTGTGGGTAAGTTATACAAGAAAGTGACGTGTCATAAAAACTTCATAAAACATCAGACCTGGATCCATCAGCATGTGTGATAGATGAGTAGAAGAAAACAGACTTTTTCCATTGCAGGTGAACCAGACAAGGAACTGAACCCCAAAAAGAAAGTGTGGGAGCAGGTTCAGCCAGATCTGCGCACGGATGACCAGTGTGTTGCAACCTACAAGGGTGCTGCCTTTGAAGTCGCCGGCAAGGGAGTGTGCAGAGCCCAAACCATGAGCAACAGTGGAATTAAATAAAATAACAGAGCTGGTTGAAATAGCTCTGTGTTTACTTTGCAATCATCTCCTGTGATGACCATGATGTTGTTGAGAAACAGGAGGAATGGAAGTAAATGCTTTGAAGATGTTTAATAAAGGGTTTTGAAAATTATTTATACTTTTTCTCAAGTGTGTCCTCAAAATCTGTTCAATGACCATCAGCTCTTTTGGACCTCTAAAGTACACACAATCATGAAAAACAAATGTTATGATTAAATTCCTAAAGTTTGACTCTTCTCCAGAGGCATGTTAACTTGATTCAGCTTTGATTTTAAGGCTAAAACACTAAAGGACATGCCGAACTGGACTTGAACAGGATTATACTTGAACTAGTACTGGTCATTTTAATGAGCAGGAGAGGAAATGGGGATGTTACTCTACAAAGCCCAACAGAAACATATCAGGTTCTCAAGCTCTTTGCAGACCCTATTCACATGGTTCCCAGCTTGGCACTCTAATCTCCAATGTCATTATCTCCATCTTGATGTAGTGATGCCTGTACAATGTCCTTTGTTTTATTGTCCTCTTGAAAGTGTCCTCTCCGGAAGTATCAGTCTTCACAAAGGAAACGGAGAGCTGTGCACAAAGCCTCTAATGTTACATCAACAGTAATTAAGGCCATCCACCCTGCAAAAACATCTGTCGTGTCAAAGCAGACCGTTGTACAGAACTTGCAGTCCTGTTCTCAAATACTCCAAAAGGTTTGCATTCATGTTCAAACACACATTTTTCATACATGTGTTTGGCTGTGAGCTTAGTGTGAAGGAGGAACAATAAAAAACCCCGTTATTATCAAGAGTTAATGGAGTTAATTTTTTGAAGTGGCTATATTTTTATAACAATGTATGAAGTGACGATGATACAGCGGGAAAGGTGTTTCTCATGTCACAGTGAACCTGAGGAGAGTTATGACATGAATCGGCAGCTTCCCTCAACTTTATGGAGCGTTTATAGTGAGTTTCAGCTCCCTGTTTAGCTAGAAAACTATTCTCTGGAGTCATCTCTGTGTTTAACTTATTTATCAAATAAAAGAAGAATTGTAAATTAGCCAGATCAACCCAAAGCAAATGTTCATATGTTGTCCCTGGCCAGTTGTTAAAATAAAAACTCAAAATTAGAATAAACTGACATCATAAAATGAATGGCACTACAGAGCTAATATTTCTACCAACAACCACAGATAACTCAAATGTAAATTATGTCAACAGCGGAGGGTTTTCTGTTGCAACGTTCAGAATCAAATGCAGAGCTGAGTGAATTCAGTATTACTGGTTACAACTTAATAAAACCCTGGCCTACAATTGGTGCAGATCTGCAGGTCTTAACGTCCACAGTTAAGTCTGTTGGTGACAGACTTAAAGTGCAGTTCTAAAGGTCCAGGTAATCTCTAATGCACACGGAATTTAATAACTGGACCTGTTTTTAGATGCTTCACACTGTCTTAATTTACAGTAGAGAACTTATAGTTTTTTTTTGCAACAGTAGCCTAGCTGGTCTTCAAACACCTGCCTGATAACCTCACATTGTCCTTTGGCGGTCATGTGCCTTGGAAATGTTTTTATATTTAGAACCCCTGTACATCTCCAGTAAAATAACTGTTTAGAGATCCTCGGTGACAAAAACTTCATTTAGGTTTTGATGAAATAGACAGCTTTACCAGCTGAACTCTGCTGAAGCGTATTCTCACTTAAACCACAGTGTTCTTCTTGGGTATTCTGCAACCACAAGAACCAACCATTCCATGATTTTTTGAGTCTGATATTTGCTAATTTCCTAACAGATTTTATTTTACTGGAACTGGTGTACCCTAGTTGAAGACTGAAATATGACATACATTAGAGTTTTTCTGACTATTCTGTATGTGGAGTGAGCATGGGCAACCAGGTCTTAAGGTCATATTGGGAGTCCATTATTACTGATTTCACAAATAATTGGTTCACACTTTGCAATTATTCTGTGAGAAGCCTTACATCAAAACAACACCTCTGCACTTATCATGCACAGCTGCAGCTGTATTCTCTGTGCTCTATAGACGTTGTTGAAGTTTGGTTTTCATTGCCAAAATCTAAAATGAAGAAGTCATGTTGAGGTATTGCTGTTTCATCATTCCCACTTCTTTTTTTATCCTCCAAGTTTTGTCCTCCATCTCACCTGAACAAAGAAAGATAATTCTTCCAGCAGGACTTTATGGAGGTGGATACATACAAATGTGACACCTTCAGATATGACTGAATGTGGACAAAGGGGAAAACATTTCGGAAAAACCCAAATAACTCTCTGATGTGAGGGACCTTAACTCACCAATGAAAACGGGATTTGGTGTATTGGTAACGATGACAAACAGGCTAATTTGATATTACTTTTCTCTAAAAGTTGCATTTGAAACTTCACAAAACAGAGACCCGCCAGTCCAAAAATCATGAAACAGCAGGGCCGTGATGAATATATTTCTCATTTCTGAAGCCAAGTATTCATTTTTTGCAGGAAGGCGTCAAAGTCAACCTATGACAGGTCTTTATAGAGGAATGCAAACCTCCAGGATAAAAGTCATGACTCGTATTGGACAGTGTTATTTGCATTTTTATATGGCAAGATCCGTTTTGGTGTGTCTTGATTACTTCAAGACCCTTTGGACGCGTGTGGGGTCCTGTCAAATTGATAAATGTGTTATTGTTTTTTTACATTTTACCCAACCTTATTTTCAAAAATGATGTATTAGCTGCTGATTCCGTTTGTTGTGTCGCAAAAAAAAAACCATCATGCAAGCTGACTTGAACTTTTGGATTGTGGCCTCATGTCTTTAATTCATGAAACAAGATTGAGTTTGGTGAAATATATTTTACTTTTCTGTAGTAGCTGTTTACAGTGCGCTTGTTTGATCCTTTCACAGTTTGTGCTCTTTAAATACATGTGTAGAATTTATAAACACAACATACCGCTTTACAATATGTGGCGAGAAATCCTAGTTTTATTCTGAACTTGAATAATTTTCTTGTATTCTTTAGTATTGTAAAAGCTAAGACATATCAATAATGATTAATACTATTTAGCCTTGAATTTTCAATCTCAACAAGAATGATGATTCTGATGGAAATTCAACATTGAATCAATGTCACCTTACTCAACATCCCTGTTTTAAATGCTAATATTACCCCCCCAAAAAAGCCAATCTGCTGTGACACCTGGTCCCAATTTTGGGAAGAAAAACTAAAACAATTAAGTGTAAGCAATGCACAATTTTACTCCTCTGTGGTTTCATTACTATGAGAAAACACTTTGCCATTACACCTTTTGTTTTTTATTAATGAAAGTGAAGCTTTGGGGAATGAAACTGTTCTTTATAGTATTAACAATACAGCAGATGGAGCCCAAATGGCAGCAATTGAGCCTCAAGTGTCTTCTGTGAATGAATATTCTGCATTAGCCTTCGTTCTGCATTTTGGTCTTGCTGAGTAAAAGCCTCACTGAGACCCAGGACTGTACAACCACCCAGTGTTGTAATTTCACGTTTTATGGATTAATATCATTGGCAGTGACACCACATAGTTTTGTTTATATCAACGCTGAAGTGTTAATTCAGAACGATGATGTTTATAAATGGAAGTATTATCAAATAAACTTTCCTGTGATAGGCAGTATAACATTATATCCTTGAAATCCGTCCACACTCCATTATCGTGTAGGTAGTTATTACAGAACGGCAAATTAAATGTAACCAAAGAGAATTTGGATCAGATCACATAAAAGAACTACCTTCAAATTAAAATAATCAACAGATTTGTTTCAATAATGGCAGTCGATGGGCAGAAACATGTTTTGGGTGGAAAATAATGTTAAGAGTGCCGAGGGAAAGACAAACCTCCATGGACATACTTTGGCTGCAGTTGAAAGAGCAGCTCTCGCATGCTCCTCAGTGTGTGGTTTCATGCTTCAGTAATGCTCTCAATGAACAAAATTATCCAAGCTTCTCTTTCAACTGGAGGAAATCTATTATCCATATGATGTGCCCCGCTGGACACTTTAAAGTATATTTTGATAGTCATCTAGGGAGCCAAGACAATTTCAGTGGTAGCATTAGTGACCAAACTCCTGCACACTGTCTGTATTTGCTGCTTAATTGCTGTAACTTCCCTGTCAAAGGACCAATTCATCAGGCGACAATAAGACGACTGCTGGAGTCACCGAATATATACACTTTGAGGATAGCCTACAGCTGTTTCCTTTCAAATTACTCTCCCCTTTTGTTGTCTGGCAGGTCCAACTTAAAGCAAGACACACAAAAAAAAGCAAGAGGGAAACATTTATCGTAAAAAGGACACAACAAAATCAAATCGTCTTAAAATGTCAATACAATAAGTATAAATAAGGATTAATATGAAACACTGGACCAAAGATTTTCACCACAAGGTCCACGTAGTAGCTGTTCTGGAGCTTTCAGTCGTATCACACCCTCTTCCTCAGCAAATTGAGTTGCCCAATAGTTGTGAAAATGTAAATGTTAAAGTGTTATGGAACTGAAATGGAACTGCATAATCAAAGGTCCACATACTGTCTCTCAGAGCTTTAAAATGGAGTTTACAGTCCTCACCGAGCATATGGAGTTGGCATTACCTAATCAGGTGATGGCATTTCAGATGGCCTGAATATGTGGTTGAAAGCTAGTAGGTAAACCTTTGATATTAGATTGTTTTGTTTTACTGGTCCCAGTGGTCAACAATGAACATATATGCCAAAAACACATTCTGAAGTCATTTATAGACAAAGGTGGAAAAGTATTTGTAAGTTTTAGTTAATTAACTTGTATTTTTAAGTTATTTTACTTAATTAAAAGGACAAAAGCATTAGTATAAAAAATAAACTTAGTACAGTTACCCGTTGTGCAGTATGAGCTCATTTCAGTGTAATGTGCATAATTTTCAATTGGAGCATTATATAAATTTAATGTTGCATCTGACAAATGCGGGGTTAGTTTTAATTACTTCACTGGGTAGCTTGTGAAATTTCATGCAGGGTCTCATTTTATTTTAACCAATAACAATATATTACTAATCTTAATCTGTAGTCTCAATAATTACGAAATGAAGTTTCTGAATGTCATGGTGTAAAAAATACAAGATTTGACTTTAGGGAAGTATTCAATACTAATCAGAAGTAGCCTACCTCAAAACTGTACATGAGTACATTACTGGAGTAAAAATAAATACTTTGTGTCTTTGAGTGTCTGGAGGAATATTTGAAGTTCCATATAAACATGGTTACTTTACATCACTGTTTAAGCAATTGATAAATACTGTAGCCTACTTATAAATAATAGATATTCATACTGCTAAAAGTAAGTAGCTTGATAGTTTCACTGTGAAAAATGGTAAATAGATGGAGCCACTTTAACAAAACAAAATGACACCAGGTCACACACAACAGTTCAACATTTGTCCTTTTAATTAAATAAGGGTATAGGGACATTTGATGTTTGTTTTTACCCTGATTATATTGTAAAATAGCATAGAGTATCTGATATGTTTTTTTATGGCCCTTCTCAAACAATGATTTGACGCACTAAAACGAAACAATATAGATTATTTTGTTTTAGTGCATCTTGTTGTCTCTGTATTATGTCCATTGTTTCTTACTTATCTTCCCAGTTCTTGTCTTGTGACTCACTTCATCAGCCTTTTAAATTTTTCCAAGAGCTTTCCTTACAAATCTACACGTTCATTCATCTGCAAGCATGCTTCTTTACACCTGTGCTTGTCATACGGTCACATGTCAAATATCTTCTGTGAACAAGGTACATATTTGTGCTGACAAGCTGAATAACTTCAAACAAAGGGAAGATTTTAAACCAAATTCAACCAAGGACTCTTTGTCTCTTGGGATAATTGTCCCTGTGTACAGGAGAAAGAGCTGAAACCAAGAAAATGCATTGTTCTTCAGAGACACCTTGAGAGTCGCTGTGCTGACCACAGGAGGGCAGAACCCCACCACAAAATTACCATCCCCACCACACAAAGAATGGGCTTTGTGCACTTCATTGGAGAGTTAAATGTGCTTGATTGAGCTGACCTTTGCTGCAGTAAATGGCCTTTTTTTTTTTTCTCTGTTGACATTTAAGACAATTTGAAGTGGCAGAAGGAAAGTCCTGCTCATGCAGAATCTTTCATTTCTGCAGCAAAGAGGATGCAGAGGTGGAGGAAGTATTATATGACTGTATAATTATCTTTGAGAACAAAATGCTTTGTTTGTGCTTATCTGATCCATTTGTGATATTGATCCACACTGGGCTGGTACATCTAGCCATCCATTTCTTATCTATGAGAGAAGTGATGAAAGACTATATTGGAAACAGAAATTTTAGTTTTAAGAAATCTATCAGAACAAAGTAAATAAGGATGTGGTTTTCCTCACTAATTACTGGACCTGTTGCCAGAGAATGAAAAAGGAAAAGGCTGCTGAGACATGTGTTTTGAGTTGCACTCTTTGCTCTTATACCCACATTTGTCTTGGGAGATGGCTGAGAAACATTATAACTCAAAACATTTTGTAAGGGCTATATTTGTCAGCACAGATCCCAGATCAGCTTCATATCCCCAGGCTAAAAATCAAACACCTCACTCAAAAGTGACCCCAGACCAGCTTCTGTTGCTACAACATTAAAACTCTGCTCAGGGTCTGGCATCTTGATGAGCTCATTCTTCTTTCAGCGGTCAACAGGCCCTCAGAGACACTTCCACATGCCAAAGAAGATAAGACAATTGACAGAAAGAGTCTCTAGTGAGACTCCAGCGGAGCTTCACCCTCTCAGACAGCTCGGGCTTGTCTTCATTTTCCTTGACACTTAATGATTCAGTCTGAGTGTGTCTTTAGACCTCTAGGAAGAGGGGGAGGAGGGAAGTTCCCAGGGGGAAACTTTTGAGGTGAGGACCATAATTAGAATCAAACAAGGACACCACTGTCCCCTGCATCCACAAGTGAAACCCAAGCTAACAAGGAGGAGAGATGTGAATGGGAGCTTTTTGGACAAATTAAGGCTTGAAGTTGAGACCCTTACCTGTTTTGGTTTATGGCTTCTTGCCTGTTAAAGGCTGATTTGTATGCAACCAGTCAGGCTGATGGGTTGTTGGGTATGATGGCAGATGACAGTCAGAAGTGTAGGGTTAGGGTAATTTTAGACGTCGCAAATCGTAGAACGCAGTTATTTGATTTACAGAGTGAGAGCGGGACAAGGAGCTCTTGTTTCACTGTGGTCGTTGTCTTATAATGTATTATTATTCAGAGAATGAGATCAGTTTACCTTTCTCAGCTCTGTCGGGGATATTGTTCGAGGACATAGTCCAACACACATGAAAGCAGATGGCACATATATGCAGTCAATTATCATATGTGAACAAGTGATATTGTGATATTAGTGAAAGGCCCCATGTAATCCAATGTTGTCTTGAATAACATGCGGTGCATTCAGTGGAGCAGCTGTTTTAGGTATAAACAACCAAGACAGGCATTGTTGGTGCCCACACTCCTTACTGTAGATGCCACACTGGATATAATGTTCCTGTTTTAATGCTTGTTGATCTGGTTTATTTTCCCATAGCATTTTGGGGAAAAACCCCCATTTATGGACAGGAGGGGAAGTGCTGATGCAGGATTTTGACATCCTGGCGCTGAATCACTAAATACCCACATATGCACACAATCAAACTGTAAACTAGACTGAGACCAGGCTAAACTTTGATATATTAGGAAAAGGCTGGCATGTGCTACAAACTGATCCTTCACTACATTTAGAAGATCACACCAGACTCATATTGTCGTATGAAAATGATTAGTTGAATATCCCAAATAGCAATTCATCATGAGTATTACTACACCATTAATCAGTTGTGGAGCAGGTGACTCCATTGAAACTATTGCTGCTTTCTAAGAGCGTATAAGTCAGCAGCTATGACTAATGCAAACTCTATTTGGGGGGGGGGGGACTCACACAAGCTCTGTATCACTCCAGTAACACAACATCAGACAATGGAAACACTGAGTGTAATGACTTCAGTGTCTCCTAATAGTCAGACCAAAGGCTGAACTCCAGACCCCCAAAAAACACACCTGAGCCTCACCCCTCTCTTTCTCTCTCTGTGTGTGTGTGTGTGTGTGTGTGTGTGTGTGTGTGTGTGTGTGTGTGTGTGTGTGTGTGTGTGTGTGTGTGTGTGTGTGTGTGTGTGTGTGTGTGTGTGTGTGTGTGTGTGTGTGTGTGTGTGTGTGTCTGCGTCCTGGTTACAAACGGCACTCAGCAGCCAAGAGGGGCATGGTGGGCTCTGATGACATCCCTGACTGGAAAAACACACAAGCTATGACTGTGCATGACAGATCTCTCACTCGGTGGCGAAGCAACACTCACGTTTGAGGAATAATCTCATCACTGGCTGCCTCACAGTCCTTTTATCCCTAATATAGGTTTTAATGTACCATAGCAGTGTGACATATTTTGGACGTTCAGTGTGGTGTGAGTCTGTTTTCCCTTAAGTCAGTCCATTCCAGGGTCCAGACTGAAACGTCTCAACAAGTACTGGGTGGATTTGCCGTGACAGTGTGTACACATAATCGTGATGAAGCCCAACAACTTTGGCAATCCCCCGACTTCTCCTTTTGCCACATAAACTTTGACATTTTGGGGTTTTAGTGAATTGTTTCCACAAATGTTGGATTGATAGTCAGGTTGTTTTGTGCATATAGTCATTGTCCCAAGAGAATATATTCTAATAACTTTGTTCTTCCCCTAAAGTCTTTTACTACAACTAACCAACAGCGTTTTCAACATTTATCCAGCAACATAACATTTACAAATCAGGGGAGCACAAAAATTTGCACAAAGAATAATAGTTCCCCCAAAATGATGTCCCATGACCTTGGTGATTCCCTGCCTATTTTTTTTTGTGTAACTGTAAAGTAGCATTTATGTGATATCTATCAACAACTACTGGATGAAATGTCATTAATTTGGCTCTCATATTCATGGCACTCTCAGGACGATTTGTAATAAGTTTGGTGACCCCTTAAATTTGTATCTGGCACCATGTTTTATGACCGAATACCTACATTTTCCATCACCCTTAGCTGTACTTTATTTAGTGCTGAGGAGCAAATATGAGTAGACTAACACACTAAACTTAGGTAGTGAGCTTGGTAAAAAAGTATTCCTGCTCAACACCAGCATGCTCTGATTTTTATTCATCAGCACAGTAAGAAAATACCAACATCAGTATATTTAGCATTTAGCTCCGAGCACCACTGCCAAGCACAACGTCACAGAGCTGCTAGCACAGCTGTAGACTTCCAGTCTTGTTTCTTCACAATGTTGCCCACAAGCTGCAAGCCAATCTACCACAGCGCCTCAACCAACCTCATGTAATCATGTAATTTAGGGTTTACCACGATAAATCTCAGGCCCTAAATCCTGTATGAGGACCCTCAGTTTAAAACCTGTCATTCATGTCTGCCTTATCATCCAGCAGTTGATTGAGAGATATGCTCTGTGTCACGTAGGAGTATAAAGCCTTCCCTTCCACTGATCTTATCTGACAGGAGGCCTCAGATTATGTTACAGGAATAAACAGAAAAAAAGTCACAGAGATAAATGGAGCTCTATGCAGGCTCATTCCTTCACATAATAATAAAGACAAATCATTCCCCCAGATGAATAGACTATTAGGAGCTGATGTAGATTAACTCAAATATATTCTGAACCAATTACACTGGAGCTGTACCTTATTTGCATCAAGAGATTTCATGGTTTATTCATCTAAACTTTAAAGATATTTAAAGAAAAACATTTCGGCCACTTTGAGGGGAAATTATTTACACATTATCCGCAACCTGTGCATGTGGATATGTTTGGGATTGTGTCACTTAAAAACTGAGCTGTCCAACGTGCTGAATCCCATACATTTTCATTAAAATAGAATAATAGTCACAGGCTTATTTTTATTTTTTATTTTGGCTGTTTGTAGGTTTTCAGGGTTTAAATATTTATTCCTTTTTTCATGACAATAGAGAGGCCATATCTATATAATTTGTGTGTGTGTGTGTGTGTGTGTGTGTGTGTGTGTGTGTGTGTGTGTGTGTGTGTGTGTGTGTGTGTGTGTGTGTGTGTGTGTGTGTGTGTGTGTGTGTGTGTGTGTGTGCGTGCGTGCATGCGTGAGTGAGTGAGTGAGTATGTGAGTGAGTGCGTTAAGTGTGTATAGACCAGCTGCTGGTTGTGTGAGAAGAATAGAATGCATGGGAATCCAGCTTTTTTCTCATAGTGGAACACTGAAAGGATGTCCACTAAAGAGTCACATCAGCCTGTCCCATGGAGACGCTTAGATAAACACACAGCTAAAAAAGAGGGGGAGTCAGGTTGCACCATGAGGTATTGGTAAGAGAAAGGAGTAGCAAAAAGCATTGTGAAAGCATTGTGGTTGCTCCATTTTCTATGCCTAGTCATTTTTTTCCCCCTTTTTGCAGACCGGACACCCATAATTTCTCAAACAAACACAAAACAGCATCCTTCAAAGCCTCAAAACAAAGGCCAGGAGACCTGATATAATAATTTGAGTTGGTTGAGTGGAGTGGGTCTCAGGAGTCAGGTATGACCTGTGGAGGCAGCTGGATCAAGGAGACTTTTGGAGGGGGCCTTTGGCCAAGTGTATCAGTTGATGGTCAATGGGGTCATGACATGAATAAGAAACTATGAAAAGTAAGAGGTCACTTTCAACAACTGTCATCACTTAGCATTAACCATTTCACCTGAGTACTCAGTTGATGGTGAGACTGCCCCTAAATAATGGTTGAATCCCTGTTTGAATCACTTAGCAGGTCTGATTTGCAATGTTTTACATCAGGGCTGGGATTGTTTTACATGACTGCCAAATAAATGCCACAGACTTTGATTTCCTCACCACTTATCGATCATGTGGTTAGAAATGGAAAGCAAGAGGTGAAATGGTTTTGCTTGGGCTTCACCTTATATAACATATAAGGTCTTGTGAAAACACCCAGATCCAAGGTGAAATTCCCCCTCTGAATCACCAACTAGAAACTGGAAACCACAGTCCAACTACCAATAACTGTATTGGTGGAGCTGACATTGAGAGCTGTAATATATTTTGGGAGGTATAAAGTCCAAACAGAATCAAAGTGCTTACTGTGAATGCAAACAGAAAAGCCTATGGTTACGCAGACATTTTAGTTTCAATTAATTAATATATGACAGTGAAACTGTGAGTATGCTTAAGGTTGACACTTGGACACAAGTCATTATATCTACTTGTGGGATGACCATTGTGAAAAAACAGGTAAGTCGGGTATTACATTAGGATGGCAACTTTTTTATTGGCAAAAAATTAATTGTGTGTAAGTAGAAACAGTTGTAGTTCAATTATATGCATCATATTATCTTTAATGTTATATAATACATATAATTATTTTTTTAAATATAACTCCTTCCAAAAATTAAAAAAAAAAATGGATTGGTGATGATTACCCATGGCAATGACAAGAGCACAAATAAACAGATTTCCTGACAATTTGATTTGTTAGAGTTTGATTTTTCTCTTCAGTGCACAAAGACTTGAACAAGAGCCAAGACATTTGTTGCACACTGGCGTACTTTTAACTGCAACAAACATGAATTAATTTAACATGAAGGCTGACTTTTAATCCCCATCAGGCCTTTATCAGGATGCTGTGAAACAGATATCTGAACACATCTACAGTATAATCTTGCAACGTCTGAGTCAAGGGTAATCAAGTCTGTCAGGTAAACTGTGCCAAAAGAAAGGAAAGCCATTATTTGGCATGGTCATGCGCGGGTCGAGTTACTGGAGAAAAACACCAAAACTCATTAATAATATACAGAGATCCGTCCATATAAAAAACACAAGACTGCACCTTTTTTCCAAACTAAATATAGAAGGATTCCATCGTATGAGTGGTTCGGGTCTCATTACTCACTGCCAACGGGTGGCAAAGTATTAAGTCTGTGAATCTCTTTGATGTCACATATGAGGAGCATTCCTAATGACTGAGCAAGTTCTATTTGTGCATCCATTTGTTCCAGAAAATCATGCTCCAGTTACCATGGATACTTAACGTGGTGTCCTCTTAACATTTATAGATACCATGTCTTTTACCAGATCATACAATCGACTGTAAAAAGTCTTGAGGGAAACAAAGTCGTTAATTTGTTATGACATTGTAGGATATAGTTTCTGATAAAGGACCAGCATACCTGCCAAGGAATACATCATTCCTGCAGCAGGACACAGACCTCTTACTTGGCCAAACAGAGCAGTGTTATTTCTGATCCTGTGCCACAGGGTGTCAATAATACTTCTAAATGGACCCTTAGTTATTGTGAAACTGAAAAACGTGGGTTTCAAAAGCAGAGTCAGTGATCCATACGAGCTCAAGAGTCCTAATCTGACCACTTAATGTTTTCCAGCATCTCTAAACAGAGACAAGCGCTACTCTGGAGTGAAAAACACAGTGCTTAAGCAGAGAAGAGCTTAATTTCACCTACTTGATTAAGAGACTCCTAGTGATCATTCACTGCAGCTGATTGAAGTGCTCTATAAATGAAGCCTAAACACTTTCAACAGCCCTTTTTTTGTCAAACCATAAATATCAGGCAACTATCTTTGTTCTGCTGAATTCAAACACAATGGACCTCTACAAGGAGAAGCATTTCATATATATATATAAATCATTTCTGTCAGCAAGTGCCATGACCTCTAATGATACTAATGATACATGATGACGGTTGCCGTGACTCCAGACAGATAGAGAATCAAAGAAGAAATATACAATAAAACCACCAAGAAGAGTAATGAAAAATGCAGTTAACCAGATCATAAATACCCTATGGTGCCTGTGGTACAGTTATATCTGGAGTACATTTTGACATTAATCTTAGCTCCATATTACCTTTGATGGTTAAGTTTTTTTTTTTTTTTTTTTTTTCTGAAGATATTGGCTGTTCAAAGCATTGTGGCAATGATGAATGAAAAAAAAAAAAAAAGTTATGTAATTGAATGAAAATAACTAGCTGAGTATTTTAGGTCAAGTTTTCCACAAGTGAGCTCACCCACACAGGACCTCAATCCGTATCAGTTATGGTAAACGAATCTGGGTGGTGGCAGTTAATCAAGGAGTGAATGGGACTTCACCTCGAGTGTCTGTGAGAAAACCTCCCAGCGAGCTGTTGATAAATGATGGGTTGGCAGCCAGCGATGTGGTTGTGTGCGATTTTGTGCATGTGTTTATGTGTATGAGAGGAGGGGAACAGGCTGCTTCACGGTGTGCACACTGCTGTGAAGGGAAATTAGAGGCCAATGTAAAGCTGTGGGCGCAGCCAAAGGTCCTATGCCTGTTTGTGTGTGTGCAGGTTTGAGTGTGCATATGTGTGTGTTTGGAGGATTGGGTGGGAGGAGGGAGCTGTCTTTATAAATGGCCAGAGAGAGGAAGGATGTCTCCAGCCTTGACTCTGGCGTCCCTTTGTTGTTCATGAAAACAAAACAAAAAGAGAGAAGGACAAGGGGAGAGAGGGAGAAAAAAGAAAAAAGAGCATGAGGGAGCGGAAGAGAGGAGGGGGAGGGAGGAAGGGAGCCAGGGAGGGGGATGGAGGAAAGGAGGGAGGGAGAGGGAAAGCAGAAAGTTAGAGCCAGTCACTGACAACAATGCAGTCTGCTCTGTGACAGAGACATGATGTCACATTAGTGGAGTCCCTGGTGTGGGGGTGGGAGGACAAGTTGGCTGGGTGGGGCCATACCTCCATCCTCCTTCTCCCCATGCACATCCTTTTTTTTTTTTTTTTTCAGTGAATGAACCTTGGGAAGCATAATGGGCCAGGCTCGTAGCTCCACTTCCGCACAGCTGTCATTTGAAACAGTGAGATTTCCAGGTCGTTCATTCATGCCCTGGTCCCTACTGAGCACTGCTCAGAGAGAGTGAGGGAAACCTGGTAAAGGATCGCCCTCAAGGGAGAGCTGTGTGTGTGTGTGTGTGTGTGTGTGTGTGTGTGTGTGTGTGTGTGTGTGTGTGTGTGTGTGTGTGTGTGTGCGTGCGTGCGTGCGTGCGTGCGTGCGTGCGTGCGTGCGTGTGTGCGTGTGTGTGTGTGTGTGTGTGTGTGTGTGTGTGTGTTTAAGCACGCATTAGGGGAGGCAGAAAGGTTGCAGGTGGAGGGAAAAAGAAGAAGCATGTGGTTTGTAAATGAACACTATGCAGGCCCTCCAGGTTTCACTGAGTTTTTTTTTTCTGATTGTTGTGATCACAAATGCTTGATTTTGCAGCATCTTTTCTCAAAAATTGTGATTCAAGTTGTGGAGATGGAGTTGATTACTTTGCTGTAAAATTGCAGGAACCGGCAAGAAAAACAAAATAAGACCAACATGTAATCACTTATAATAATAAGCATACTGCAAATCACTGAAAAAACTAACTTAAAAGAAGTATGGGCTCAAAGTTACAAAAGATTCCTGAGTCATAAAAGTAACGTTGTAGTCTGTTACTGTAATACAGAATACATTCAATATAGAGCTCCTATGTGGCTATAAGATGTATAAACACATTTAACACATACTGTAAAATAAAACAAATGCAGGGAGGTGGAATGATTTGTAGTTTAATTCTCAGCTGAGACGGTCAGCGTAGATAGAAAACAAAGTTGACTGGTTGTAAGTTATGTATGCAGGTTAACTTAGGTAAAGTATTTAACCTATGTAGCATCCACATGTATGTAACTTGCGTAAGTAACATACTAATTGTAATCTAAACCATGAATCTATATATATAAAAATCTAACCCAACAGTCCAGCCATTCATCATCTATACTTGTTTTATACAGTACAGGGACATGGGGGGCTGGACCCTCCCCCCAGCTTGACTTTGGGCAAAAGTAGGACACACCCTGGACAGGTTGCTAGTCCATCGCAGGTCCTACATAGAAAGCCAGAAAAGTCTGTCTAGTTTTGGTACTTAAATTTAACCAAATTATGACCGTGTCACATCATTAACCACACGTTTAATATTGTTATCAAGAAGACAAAGGTCTGTCTATTGAACCTACTTGTTATTAGTTTATTGCTTCTCTATTTGCACATATATTTGAGACAGATGCGTGATAATAACACCCCATTTAATAAATATACGAGTAGTGAAGAGTGAGAAAGATAAAAGGAATTAAAACTGCAAGCAGTGATGTACGGGCCCTCGCACTCTGGCGCACCGCCTCCCCGAAGCCGCCTCCCCGAAGCCATCTCCCCGACGTGCAGCGCGCGAGGGACCACGTATACCCGCTTAAAGTTGCTATTTTTGTCTCGTTTCCTGTCTCCAGCAGGGGGTGCTGGCGAGCCGTTTGGCCACGCCAACTCGCAAAACACATCAGATGTATCATCTCACCACGCCGGACGTATGTGACACGTTTTGTGAGATTTCAAGCATCCGTTGACCTTTAACATCAACTTCCTGTGTCATGGTGAGACATCCAACTTTGCCGCATCATCATGGCGACGCCCATTGACAAAGTCGAACGAATGTCTCAATATATCATCAACTACATGTTTAGGTTATTGTGACCCAACTTTAGGTTCATGGGATCAACCAGCACGACGTAGAATGTGAAAGTATGAAAAGTGTAATTTCCGGTGGCCAACAGGGGGCGCTATGACTATGAGCGAATATTACCCCACAGGGGTCTTCAGGGCGGGGCTGTTATCATTCCTGTGATGTTTGGAGAAGGTCGGTCCATGTACATAAGACTTAAAGCAACTCATTGTTTCATGGCGAGACCTCAAAATGGCCACCACGCTACAGGCACACACATCGATGAAAAATAATTATTTATACAATTTTTAATCCCAAACATGTTTTCTATCCATAGAACCTAAATTCAAGTAGGTCGGACAAAATCCCTCGGACTAGTTCGACAAAGTACAACTTGTCAGAATCGCCCAAAATGGCGACTAAATTCAAAATGGTGGACTTCCTGTCGAGTTGACGTAACGTTGCAATGTAACTTTTTTGTGCGTCTAGGTGTGATACACGTGTCCACCGGATTTCGTGAATTTAGGTAAATGTGGCCGCCGGGGCATCTCTTTAGGGGGCGCTCTCGAGCCGTTTGGCCGCGCCCATTCACGACTCCACAAGAATACAAAATTCTTCGCCGGGAGACATATGCGTATCCACTTTCATGAGTTTTTGAATATGATAAAGCTTCCAAAAAGGCAAATCACTTTACGTAAGAAGAAGAACGACTAATTACCAAGAACATTTTTACGAAATACAATAGGGCTTTCGCACCGATGTTCGGTGCTCGGGCCCTAACTATTTATGATGCAGCTATTTTATTAGATTCATTGTATTCTTGTGTGTTCCTGACTTTTTGGTGCGCCCTGTTCGTGCTTTGCAATTTCCTCCTCTACAAACACCCACAGCTTGCTGTTATTTTACAAGAAACTTCTCAGCTTGATTAGTGATGCTGCACAAATTTAAATTGAATCCAAATACATTCACTGCTTGTGTAGAAACACATGGGTGGCCGCTCAAGTAAAGGAAAAAGATTCAGTTGGCAAGAGTGCAGTTCTATTAATAAAGTCATTTCACTGCAACACATGATCAAATGCATAAGTGTGGAATTGAATCTCCCTGTGGTCCATCAAGCTTTATTTTTTTTTTTGGGCCAACCAGGAAGAGAGAGAGCACAGAGCAAAGAAACCTGTTGGGATCCAAACCACCCATCAAATAACCTCCAGTAAATGCATGTGCAGCCTTGGCCGCTATGGACAAGCTGTTCAGGAGGAATCAGGGCAGAAATAGTTTCAGTAACATTCAATATTTTCATCTGCCCTGTCCAATTTGTGCAACAGAAATTACCCTCGGGAAACATCCATTGCTGCTTTACAGCAGGGACCAGAAAGTAATGTCAACAGTCTCCTCAATTAGGTGTACATGGCGTGAAGAAGATGTTTAGCAAAGGCCAGGGCATTTCATGGTGTAAATAAATAGCTTGTAAGTATGAGCTTGCATGACTTTGTGATTCCGCATGTGTTTGTCTCATTGTCTTGATTGCTTACAGAGTCAGCTGGCTCCCGCTTGCTGCAGAGCTGTACAACTAAATCATAGCTGGTAGGGGTGGTTGGAATATTCCACTGTTTTCACCACTGAACAGGGGGAGGGAACCAAAGATTGATTGCTAAGGGTTTTAAATAATAGAAAGACAGATGGACAGGGAACTAAGAGATCAAGGACAGAAGGACAGACAAATAGAGAAAGGATCTGTGGATCCACCATGGGAAGGTCTCAGTAATTGTTAAAGTTTATTATCTAGCGAGAGGAAATTGTACCCTTTGCCACCCACAAGCACTCAATGGTAACTATCAAGTTAAACTGCCAAAGTGAAACATTGTGACAAAGCCTCCTTTTACAGATGAGGGATGACAGTGGGATGGGGACGGGGTGGGGGTTAAAGCTTGTCCCCTGGGAGTAGGAGGGGCAGTGTCACCGTTTGGTGCTGTTGAAAGGAGCACAATGACGGCCGGTATCAGGTTTGCCTGTTTGACAAATGGATCTCCTGCTGTGATCGTGGCGAGTGCAAGAGCCCTTATCTGTTGACAACAGAGAATGGTGATAACTGTGGAGAGTCTTATTAAATGTTTACAAACATGCATGTAAACAAGTATTATTGTAGTACAATAAATAAAAAAAAATAGAATACATTATATTGGTATTTGAATAACACTGCTGATAAAGTTGTTTCAAAATACTTTACTATACTTTCAGATTTTATGCGCAAAGTCACCCAGTATGGGACAGAAGAGTTTGCTGCAGAGGCGCTACCACGTACCAACCACCTGTCTGTGGTAATGTTGATTAACCAACAAAGCAAAGGCAGCCACAATTCACAATTCAAAGCTCAAAAGGCAGCCTCATGTTGCAGCAAAGAATCTACAAATCTTTAACCTGACAGCACAGAGGATCTATACAATCACCACAGTTTCAAGGTGGGTTAGGATTAGGATTACCAATTCAGTATCTGACCAAATGTGAAATATGGTCAGAATCTCTCCTTCTGTTTTTGAAGTTCTGGCATTGAATAAAAGACCAAACCTTTTTGGAGACTCTATCCTATTTGACATTTCTACCAAAGTTCGTAATAATTGGTCACCACGACATTTAAATTCTAATCACGTCATCCCTAAATCCAAGGGAACGTTTGTGCCAAATTTGAAAAAATTCACTCAAGTGGTTCCTGAAATATCATGTTCACGAGTATGGGATGGATAGACAGAGTGCCTGAAAATTGAATGTCACTGGCAATGGCTGTCACCAGCGCAAAAACCCTCTTTGCTGTTGACTTAAAAGGGGCTTTGGCAAATTAAACAGGCCTGTCTCTCTGCAGTTAATCTCGATGTCCCAAAAAGTCAAGACAGAAACAGAGTGTGTCCAACCCCCCAACCCAGTATCACAACAAAACGTGAAATAGACACGCAAAGACACGGTCCACTGCAGCAAAATATGAGATAGCCACACTTTGGGCAGTCTAGGCGTGAAAGTTACACGCTTCAAAAGCATGAAACTTACACACATGGAAATGTAATGTGACATGGGATCATGTGACCAAGGTCCTGCAACAGAAGCAACAAAGGACATTTTTTGTCAGTATTAGAAGGTGAGGGGAATATATTTTCTTGAGTTGTTCTTTTTCCTAACCCCAAACATGTTTTTATATTTCTCTAAACCCCAACCATGTTCTTTCACCGAACCCCAACCTTGAGTTTATTTAGTAACCCAAACCATGTGTTTTTCCTAAAAGTTTCACTTTCCTGTAAATCACATGGCTGTAAGCATGCAATAAAGCGTGTAACTTTCACGCCTATACAGTGCAAAGCGTGGCTATCTCACATTTTGCTGGAATGAATGGACGTGTCACCCTTTGCCATAATACTGGGTTGCCCTCCCAGCAAGTTAATGACTATAGCTGTCTTAAACTAATTGCTGCATTATGCAAAGAAAAAACCTTTAAGCAGGATTTTGGAGATTACAGGTAAAAAGAAAAGAAAATTTAAAGTTTAAACTCTGCCAGATTTGCAAAAATATTTTAAAAATGTGTTTTAGATTGTGTAGCATAAAATGCAAAAAAAAAAAAAAAAAATGAATGGATATCTAACAATGTTCAGTTATGGGAGAAAAAACATTAAATTTTTAACTAGAATTCAGAGATGCCTTTTCACCTGCAGTCTGCCAAAACCATGCTCACTGAGAGGGGACAGAGACTCCTGCACACTGGACCTCACATCGTGTTTGCTTCAGTTTTATTTTAAATACGTGATAAGAAACACACACAGGCACTAAAAAGTGGTTTACGGAGGTCAGTATCAGTGTTTCTGAGCATGACTACAAGACAGCCCCTCACCACACAGAGGAACACATTTTCTTACCTAATAGTTAACCTGTTTTGACATATCTGGCCATGAAGTCAATAAGGCCCTCACCTATTTACAAAAGAGACAGCCTTTGAACTGAGAGACTGCTATCGTCGACGTACTCTCACCAGTAAAACCACACACAAATCTTCAATCCAGGCCTTGTAAATCATGGTGAGCGCTGATCAAAGTGGGGCTGTGAATCTTACATGACATATCCTGCATTCCTTGCTAAACACATTCATATGCTGCACTCAAAATCGCAGCACTTTTTTGTTGACCCCTTATCCATTTCGAACACAGAGCACTCATTTTATTTGAAGCTGAATTCATCCGACCGCTCCCATGCATCGCCAAACAGCAGGAAAGTTGTTCTCGGCACAAACAAGAAGACTGGTCACACATCTGTCGGAGTTCATGATACAGAGTGTGTGTGTGTGTGTGTGTGTGTGTGTGTGTGTGTGTGTGTGTGTGTGTGTGTGTGTGTGTGTGTGTGTGTGTGTGTGTGTGTGTGTGTGTGTGTGTGTGTGTGTGTGTGTGTGTGTGTGTGTGTGTGTGTGTGTGTGTGTGTTCTTAACCAGCTCCTACTGAGGTCAGCAGTTTGGAGTATGTTCGACATAGCTGACCAACTGCAGTTGCAATTTAAAATTAATGTAATTTCCTTACTAGTAAATCAAAACTAATGTTATTGAACACAAATTATTTTAGGTATGTGAAAATATAGGCACAATATCAGAAGAAATAATTTAGCTTTCACGAGATTTTAAAACGTATTTACAATACCACGAAGTATGATATTTATCAAGTCTTTATGTGTTTTTACATTTTCAAAAATTGCCATTGAGAAACCATAAACTAACTGACTGTCTGCTGAATCACTCCTTCAAAGCAGTTGTCCAATCATAGATGTGCAACCCTAACTAGGCACGCCAGGCCTGTCAAGCTTTTGATTTGAATCACGTGTAAAAGGAAATGTCCATAATGCTGTTGTAAGATAATATTTTACATTTAGGGACATGGAGAAGTAGTTGTCTTGTTTTTAGGTTTTCAGAACAAAAACCTCAAGACCAAACGTGCAATGAACAGACGATGGAGTTTTTTGTGCTCTAAAGTAAACTAATTATTAGAATTTGTAGGTAGCCACAGTTATAACCTCATGTTATGTTAAAGCCAAGGAGCACATCATTAGTTTGTCATTACTGTGAAATTAAATACAGTTCAAGACTGGCACACACTGTGTATGTACCCACCGACTGTGTGGAAGCCAGTCATGCATACTGTTATGTTCTTGATTTGATTTAGGGAAGTTTACATTCCAGCAAGCCCAGTGAGAGTTATTTGATACAATGTTGAATTTGACAAACACACAAGCGCTTTCTTTTGAAACGCTACTAGTCACAAACAACAAAAAAAACAAAACATGCTTGATGTTTGAAACTACAAAAGTATGCATCTGTAGCTAAACCAAACTGAAAAGCTTAGCGTAATAATCACAATGATTTTCATTTAAATAAATGTCTGTTAGGTCATCTATTGCTGAATAAGGTAACAGTAATAAATGTGCCTGTGGCTCACTGATGAAGGCCCTTGCATTTGCAGTATAGTTAAATAAATGAGCTGGGTGTCTGTGGTGGCATTACCAGGGAAAAGATCACACGTGACACTGTGCTGCTATTTGTTAAGTACCAGATGCAGCTGTTGCAGTTCACAAACAACAATAGTAGCAATTCAGAATATGTGTGTTTTGACAAAGTGCACAAAACTGAAATGTAGTCCCTGTGAACTCTATCTATTCTTTCATAGAAAAACAAAATAATTGAGCCCAAACGTGCAAAATCAAAATTGGGAGTCTGTGGGAAGGGGAGCAGAATATAAATTTGAGCCGGGCTGACGGTTGAAAACGTTCACAACGTTACAAAGTAAAGAAACAATGTTTAAATCCCACCCCCAACCTCTTGGATTCACCTGGATGTCTGTCTTTGAGGTGCTCAGATAAATCTGAAGTGTTTCTTGCTTTTGTTAGACATGCACAGTGAAGCTGTTTGCTTTCTGCTGGTTGTTTATGAGTTGTCCCTTATCGTCTGACTGTGTTTGGTTTTTCCACAAGTGGCTGCAGACCAGTTGCTGCACCTGCACTTGTCCCCACTATTCCACATGTTGTCCTGTATCTCCAGTTGTTACAGCATCTTCATTGCCTCTGTTACCTATGATACAATATAAAACAACATATATCATCAGATCTGTATTTCTCCTGATTTCCCGCGGTGCCACAAAGTGAACCTACAGCTTTTAGTTTCGAGTTTGGAGCCCCGGAAACTTTTCCCTGTTAATCCAGCTTTGCACGACCATCACTCTAAACCTTTCTGTTTTTTTAAGTTGCCGTTTGGCACAATCAAGTTTATTTTGTAGGCAATTCCACTTTAAAAAGCAGCAAAACATTTTTTTTCTTCCTATATGCATGTATATGTATTTATTCTGTATGTGTATGCAATATTTTTTTAAGATGTAGTGAAGCTGACCTCAGTGTGACTGAGTAATAGCAGGTCTTTGCTTGTTAGCGCAAGTCTTATGTGCTTTCTTGCGAAATGCGATAGAAACCCAATGGGTCACGCTTAAACATATGTTTTGCATGAGAATTAAACATGATTACGAACTAACAACAGGCATCAAGCCAGTGTGAGTGTTCTAACCTTAAGTTTGTTGTATTTAAAGCAAACTGACATGTTTCTTTTTTTTGTTTTCTGTCTTGCTTAACTTCCAGCGTTCAGATCTGTGTTTGCCCGGGTGGCTTTTCTCTCATAATTACGCTCTCTTTCAATTGGCTTTAGTCCCCCATGCTTTTTCCTGAAAAGAAAATCATTGTGTATACCAACAACTGGTTCCCTCCGGCGTTCTCATAAATTTTAACACTCGGCAGTTTGGCAGAGGCGACGCTTGAGGAAGCCAAAACAGATGTTCCAAGATTGAAAAAGTGAGAGAAGAGCCATGACCTCAAAAGTGTGTTGGAGATCAGCCTCAAGCAGGTGTAAATGGGTTTATTATAATGATGGAAGTGCTGTCAGGAGGTACAGTATAAAAAACAAAATTGTCTATGTTCAGGTGCTGCTGGATATATACCACATTTACAGTAACAGTCAGCTGTAACACCAGATTTTAGAGTCTTCATTGGAACAAAATGAAAGCACTTCAGTTTTCTCAAAATGTGTATATACATACTGTACATGTATGAATACATATAAGATAATGCACAAGTTTAGATATATACATATCTAGACTGTATATTAAAGTGGACAAAGCTTCAAGGTCTGAAAAATGAAGTGCGTTAAACTGCAATACCACTGAAGGCTGCTAGGGGTTTGCACCAAAAAGGGTCGCGCTTCATTGACTCAACTTCTCATGAAATACAAAGTCAGTCAATTTTTTCCACAAGTTATTCTGGTGTCATTCACTAAAGTCACACCTTCTTATCAGTTTTCTGGTGGTCCCTTTGAGTATAAACCCATCATTCATTTGATATTATCTATCTATCTATCTATCTATCTATCTATCTATCTATCTATCTATCTATCTATCTATCTATCTATCTATCTATCTATCTATCTATCTATCTATCTGTCTGTCTGTCTGTCTGTCTGTCTGTCTGTCTGTCTGTCTGTCTGTCTGTCTGTCTGTCTGTCTGTCTGTCTATCTATCTATCTATCTATCTATCTATCTATCTATCTATCTATCTATCCATCTATCTATCTATCTATCTATCTATCTATCCATCCATCCATCTATCTATCTATCTATCTATCCATCATCCATCCATCCATCCATCCATCCATCCATCCATCCATCCATCATTCTGCCATTCATCCATCCTTCCATCCATCCATCCATCCATCCATCCATCCATCCATCCTTCCATCCATCCATCCATCCATCCATCCATCCATCCATCCATCCATCCATCCATCCATCCATCCATCCATCCATCCATCCATCCATCATTCTGCCATTCATCCATTCATCCATCCATCCATCCATCCATCTACAGGTCTGTGATGCAGGCAGGTTTCCACTACAAGCAGGCGGGGCATATTGTCCTTGGGTTCCCACTCGCTTCTGCCCAGCTCATCCAAATATGGTCACTTCTGCCTCGAAAATAACAAGATGGTGACGGCCAAAATCCAAACTCGGGGATTCAGAAAGCCAGTTCACAAACCAATTGGTGATCACACTTGATACATATCACCCACCAGTGATCATACAGTATATGTAGACTGTCATGCAGATGTGAGGCCTTGGAAAACAGAAATTGTTAGAGCACATGTTGCCTGTTTCATAGCTTGAGCATGAAGTAACTGGATCGATTAGCTGGAATGTCCTGCTTAATGTCCAAATGAACTGTCCATCTGAAACTTCTCAGGAGAAGTATGGATAAAACTGATTGGCAGAACATCATTTGTTTTCATTTTGGCTAATATTTTCCTGCCTTGTTGTATAAAAACCAAATCTAGATTAAAAAGTATAAAAACAAAAATCCATATAAATATAGATACAGACAATATGGAAGGAAATGAAATACTTGAGGTTTGGCACAGATACCAGCATTCCTCTCTCTGCATCTCAACCTGCCAATAATGTGAAACATCTAATTTTTTTTAATCTTCTGTAGTTTACTGGTACTCAAAGTTTTCCCAGATATACGCAGGTGGTAGATAAAATAATGTAAAAACATCTTGAAATGGCTTTGGCTTTGAAGTTCTTTAATAACAACACTACAACAAACAATATGACAGAAATAGGTCGTGGAAGTTGAGTGCCACTTAACAGCATTATTGGCCATAAAAGAAGTCTGGCAATTAATACTTTAATGTGAACATTTTCAAAACAACATGAGACAAATAGCACAGCTTCAAAGATGTTAAATTGTCTGTGACCGGATTCCAAAATTATTGGGTAAGTCATGGGGAACCGTCTGGAGAGTTACGAGAACATGTGTCAAACACAGACACATACACAAACAGTGTCAAGAGAACAGCAGTGGACAGTAGCCAAAAGGATATACACATATTGTGGGGTTCAATTAATTGGTATTTCACCCAACACATGACGCATCTTTGTGGAATTGGTGGCAATATCCATTTGTTGTAGAGCTGAAAGTCATCCTTGCATTCAAAGATGTGTTTTGCTTATTATTGCATATTTGGGTGTTTATTTGAGCTTGTTTTGTAAGACATCAGTTTGGAAGTCAATCATGGTCCAATGCAAAACTAACACAAGTGTGATGTGGAAACTAGAAACCTCCACCACTGAGAGTGGACTTTCCAGTGCAGTAGGAGACTTCTCGTGTCAGTTTCTTTGTGTATTTATATGTAATAAATTTAATCTATAACCTTTAAGAATGTATCAACAGTTTAGTGAATTTGACTTTTTATTAGAAAAACTTTCAAAGCAGTATATTTTGTCTCATATAATGTGTGAAGGGGATCTTTTAAAGTCTCTTTTAATAAAAATATTCAAATTTTTCTTTCTACGACAGTTGATGTAATTACTCTAAATATGAGACAAAACTCTGTGAAAGTGGTGGTCTATGTAGTACTTGTGCCTCAAAAAGAAATCTTTAAAGACAATTTCATCTCCTGTCTTGTTATAATAAAATATTCTTTTCAATGAGTATAAGGTACTGAGCATTAAAACAGTAAATCTGACTATAGTGTATACCTAATCTGTCATCTCCAAACACAGTTTCTCTATACAACACTTACTATAGTGTCTCCCTGGGTTATTGGACTGCTGTTACTCACACTGTGGTTTTTCCATTAGGGACTAATGCAACTGTTTAATAACAGGGGAGCGCAGATACTGAGAACTGACAAAAAGCAGTGGTTGAGCAGGCAGGGGTCCAGTGATTGAGAGCTGGCACAGAGATTTCATCTATTTGAATAACCTCTGATGTAAAAACGCTTCTTTTCTTGGACCATATGCTGTTGCTGAGGAAAGTCATGGAAAATAACAACCGTGAACCTTGCTGTAATGATAAAACCGAAACTTTGCCAGTTGCATTGATTGCTTCAATAAGAGCAGACAGCATATTTAGATAGAGAAGATATGCACACAACAAGGAGCCACTGGGCTTAGACATTACAGTATATCTTATATAGCGTTGGCAGTATATTTTCAGTATATTTGGCTGAATACATACATTTATGATCGTCATAGTATGCACTTTCTGAATAACAACAGAGGGTCGTGACCCAAAAAGCACAACAGGCTTATTTTTTTGAACCCCAGAACTAACTTAAAATATTTATATTTTATTATTACTAATAGTAATAGTAAAATGATGAGCATATTTTTCAAAATACCTGATCCTACTATGACTATGAAAACTAGTGATGGAAAGTAGTTTTGCTAATACTGTCATTAAGAAAAGGTACTTGAGTACCAAATATAATAATATTTGTATGACAAGTTTTTTTTTTTTTTTTTTTTTTTTTTTTTTTTTCCAAACCCATAAATCATCAATCAAGGGGTGGCAAATGTTAAACTGGGAGCCGCTGGGCTAAACTACCAAATATATATAAAGTAATTAAAACTTGCTCCACCTCCACCATCTTCAACAGTAAATGCTTTGAAACATCAGTATTAATCAGAATAGTATGATTTAGAATAAATAATCACTGATTGAGGCCAGTTTTATGCAGAACAAGAACTTTACTACTTTGAGTACTTGAGTAGTGTAATGTTTTTTTTGCACTGTTGTACTTTTATTCAAGTAAATTATTTTAGTACTGTAGCATCCCGACTTAAGAAAGCCACCAGACGGTGCCCGGTTTGCTGGAACTTTATTCGCAACAATACGCAGGCTACTGTGGGCCGTAGCCAACGCAACACAATGGCTAATTCTTACAGGTAGCTCTACACGGCATCTCTCGCTCAGCACACCTTGAACTAACTCTAACGCCAAGCAAGGAAAAGAACAATACATCCCCGCTTGGCTCCTGGCCAATCACAGAGATACAGAGATGACTGACAGGTCTCACAACTTATCCAAATACAGTTACAACAAGAATGAACAGTGACATTCTGAACAGTTAACACTAACGTGTCACCCAGGCCGTTACAGTTTGTTCTTCTGCAAAATTCTACAGATGTGATTTGAGGGAACTTGTCTATTAGATCTCAGCAGCAGAAACTGCACTATTGATTGAACCAAACACTGAACACAGTTAGTATAGACTTCGCCCTCTAAGAGCTTTTGCTATTGAGTTTATCCTGACTTTGGTCAGAGGCAAGTTGAAAAAAAAGATAATTGCCATCAGACCCTTTGACAGAGGGGTAAAATGTCCATCAACAACTTTCCTGTGGTCAACTCAACTTTCTTCACATCTTTTTTTTCCCAGAACATTGTTTAGTTTGGTTTTGCTCAGGATAATACTTGTTTTTTCTAGGTGAATGACATGCAAATTGATGAAAAGCATGAGATGGAAACATTTTTTGTTCCATAATCATCAAAAAACTGATGGTCATCATCATTTTCATCAATTCTCGTAAATTTGACCCATCACTGACGGAGAAGACTGTGTAATAAAGACATGAAACCTGCTTGCTTCAGAAGACTTTCCCTCTCTGTCACAGTAAATGATATGAGCCATATAAACCCAAATTACATTTATGATTTACATGGTGCAAACACGGGCACAAAATCAAAGCCTTCCACTGAATCATTTAGCATATTTATTTGGCTGGCAATTTCACGGGTAGTCAAACCTGTCTGTGTGAACGCCTTCATTTATATTTTCTGCTGACACACACTGGAAAGTGCAGACCTAGTGACAGTCACTCTCTCATTACCAGGTCTTTTGGTGGAGACTCCAAAACCTGTGGGTGGCCTGGAACTGGAGAAAAGTGTATCTACCTCTTCTTTCCATGGAGACCTGAAGTCTCCAGTCACCCTGAATGTACCCTTTCCAGTGTCTGTGGAGATTAAAAAGAGAAAGGCATCCAATATTTCAGAAAATAGAAACCTTATCCAAACAAAGGTAGGGTAGAGTTATTACTTTCAATCAAAAGCACATGTGGAAAAAAAAAGGGACTGGACACTTGCTGTATTGAAACCTTGTAAAGTGCGGCGCACAGAGTTCAGTGCCGAATACACTGCTGCTTTTTACTGTCAAGTAATGTGAGAAATTGATTTATTGTGTCTCTTACTTCCTTAAATTAAAAAAGGTTATAAAACATCTATCACTGCATATAGTAGAAAAGGGCTTAATGATTTTACATAGTTTCTGCAGTTATTATAAGAAAATACCAAAAGTAATAACAGAAGAAGGAGATAATGGTGTACTAAGCTACACCTTGAAGATTCTATATCATTTTTCACACCTTTTTTGAAATACAAATATTAGACATCTGGTGAACACGTTTACATAAGAGGTCACTTTCAAACTTTTCCACATAGTCTATAAAATGAACTAAGGACTGAGGGAAAAGCTGAATATATTATATTTTGTAATCTACAAAGGACTAACATAGAGAAAACAATTCAAACGCAGCATGTACTTTAAAACCCCACACAGGCACCAGATGTTTAAGTTAAAGAAGTTTTACGGACTGATAGTAATGAGAAGAGCTTATCTTGGAATACTGGCGACATTGTATTGTAAATTCATACTGACAGTAGGTCTGGGAAATTTACTGCACTACACTTGTAAATCACAAATGATATTGTAACCGATATATTGTAGAGCTGTGGCAGCTCCAAGGGCCATGTAAACTTAACATCTGGTTCAAAATGCTTCAATAACTTGAACAAAACCCTCCAAGTAGTTACATGGCATTGTTGCTTTGACAGTTTTCAACAACTTTAATATAAGGCTCTTTAATATTTTTGTAATCTTGTACAAAGGGTGTGAAAAGTTCAGTTGAAATATCAAAGAACAATTGGCATATAAATAAAAAACGTTTTAGGACATTATGAGGCAGAGAACAATAGTCCCAAAATGACGCTGCTTTGATGTTTTTGCAAATTGTACATCTTCCGTTAGAGATGGAGGGAAATTGATGTCACTGTCTTGGGAGCAGTCAAAAAGCGATCAGTTAAACTGTATAATGATGTTCTGAAAATTGTGAGTTTTGCTTCAAAGTGGCCTCTCAGGGACCTTTCAAAGTGCATGTTGCCACATTCTCTGAAGTGAAAACAATTTGATCACACTGAAGAAAAATATGAACATTTCCTTTTTTATTTAACATGTTGTGCTTATAACAAAGATATACTCATAATGTACTTATAAAAATATACAATAAAAACTTATGTGGTGTCTACATAACCGAACATACCATGCACATTTTCACTGTAACAGGAGGATATCAAAGAATTTCGTCTATAGATCACATCTGCAAAACATTAGCCTATAATGGCTTTTATGAAGTCTTATTTGTACTCATGAAAAAATTTCAAATGCAGACAGAGTTGGTTGGTGGTTTGTAGCGACCCTTGAACTGTTCAGTATTTTGCAGGCTGACTGCGAAATACATTTCAAACTCATTTTAATTTTAACTGTATATGGCCAATTAACATGGCAGTGTAATCACACAATCTGTTCTGTAAACTTCTACTGTGCTTAAGTACTGCAAGCTATTCACAATGTTTGATGTATTACGTTTTTTTTCATTTAGAATTTAGTCATTTTGATGGTATTTGTTTTATTGCCTGTATTTAGTCTATCAGTGTCTGATTCTCTAAAACAGTGTCCAACAGAAATATAACAATTTCTAGAAAGTCTGTAACAGTTTCAGATATTTCACAAGCAATTTCTGTATTTCTCTTTGTTGTTGTGCTCTTCTTATTGATTTAAAATGTTGTATTTCCCTGCTCCTATAAAGATTCACTTACTTTGAATTGTCATGATTGTGGAATTGTTCACTTGTGTTTCACTTTTTTTGGGCCACTAATAGCACGAGAAAACACATTCCTGCCTATGGTCTCACATTTGCCAAAAATGCATCAGTGCACTAAAACAGGGAAGACTGCCAACAAGTGAACATGGTGATTGTAAACATCGCAGGTTTCAAACTGTTCAAAAATTAATCTTTGCAGATGATTTGTAATAGATCATATTAATTTATATTAAGTATTTGTGCTGCTCATCTGAATCCATTTTGTGTAACACGGCGGTCAGGGTGTAAATATACCTTTGTTAATCAAAAACCTCCACAGCGCACCTTTAATATCCAAAACAAGATTTTCAGGGGCTTTAGTCAAGTTGTGTTTTTTATTAAATCAGCTCCTTGCTCGAAGTGATGCTGGTCTGCAGGTCCGTAACCAAAAGCAATGAACTTTTTTTTTTTTTGCATTTTATTCCTGCTTTTTAACGTGATGCACCATGTAAGCACTTACTATGTTGTTTTTGATTTACTGTTTTTCATGATAAGAATTCAATAACAAGTCCTGTGTGACCAAGATTACAAAATACATTCTTTTATTCATTCATCATTGTAAATACACAAAACAAATCAATGCAAAGTATTCACACAAACAATATTTAGTAGGATATAAATCTTGACACCATTTACACACCATTTACACAAAGTATTTTGGAAATTACGGTTCTCTCTTTCAGTTATTACCCTTTCAATGTATCCAGTTTGTCATATCAAAGCTATGAATCTATGCCTTTTCCCCTTATCTATATGCACAGCTT